>NC_060189.1:3484601-3599601 GCF_021184085.1 Oncorhynchus gorbuscha
GGCTAGATGAGATGGCTCCCTGGGCCTGGATGAGACAAGAGATGGCTCTCTGGGGCTGGATGAGATGGCTCCCTGGGGCTGGATGAGATGGCTCCCTGGGGCTGGATGAGATGGCTCTCTTTGGTTGTTGTTGTGTGTGTTGCATACTTTTGTTACATCTTCAAATCTGTTTATTAATTCCTGGCCAGAACAGAACATCTCTTGCTTGTTCTTCCTGGATTTCCACGTGTTCTTCCTGGATTTCCACGTGTTCTTCCTGGATTTCCACTTGTTCTTCCTGGATTTCCACGTGTTCTTCCTGATTTCTTCTCTCATTCTCTGAGGAATGAGGAAGTTTTGAACAGCATGTATATCAAGTATGTCAAGTCCTCTCTGAAGGTCCAGCAATGGTCTATTTTTTTGGCAACGTTCCCTCTCGTGTCTCGCCATCCTTAAATTTTTTAATTATTTTTTAAACGGTTTCTGTGACCAGTCTTTACTCATCTTCTTCTACTGTTGCTGTTTTTTGAATTGCTGCATTTACTCTTCTGAAACAGGAAGTGGTTTTACATCCAGCTCACCATCCACCAATTTCTCTCTCTGTATGGGCTTGGTCTCATCCGCATTCTCTACAGTCCACCTGGTGCTTTCTGGAGAGACTTCTTGAATGATTGTTTCCAAGGACTTGGTGGTCTTGACTCCACCGGGATCGATGTGCGTGAGGAGCACATTTTGGGTAATAATGATTTGTTTTCTGTGACACGTTTTGCCTTCCTGACTGTATATGCTGGACACTTTTCATTGGTTCGTGTTTGTCCCCACAACGTGAGCATTCTCCCTGCGACCTCTCTTTTACCAACTGTTGCACGTTCTTTGTCTTTCAAAAAAAAAAAATATATATATATATATATTTCTGTGTTTTCTTTCGTTTATGCACCTTGTGAACGAGCACCTCGACGTCATCAGGGAGCATGTTCAGTTGGCTCTGCTTCAACGATGGGGACAAACGTTAGAGATACCTACTCCAGCATGTTCAGTTGGCTCTGCTTCAACGATGGGGACAAACGTTAGAGATACCTACTCCAGCATGTTCAGTTGGCTCTGCTTCACTAGCACGGCAATTGTATAACGTTAGAGATACCTACTCCAGCATGTTCAGTTGGCTCTGGCTCACTAGCACGGCAAATGTGTAACGTTAGAGAGACGATGGGGACAAACGTTAGAGATACCTACTCCAGCATGTTCAGTTGGCTCTGCTTCACTCACTAGCACGGCAAATGTATAACGTTAGAGAGACGATGGGGACAAACGTTAGAGATACCTACTCCATCCAGGAGTGTGTTTCTGTACTCAAGGAGAGCTGTGTAAGGATCTTCGTCATTGACGTCATCAGGGAGCATGTTCAGTTGGCTCTGGCTCACTTGTGTAATTGCTCTAGCTAGCAGGAGATCTGGTTCTCTGAGTAATCTGCGATTCCACACACAATTCAGTTCCGTGTCAGTGACACAAGTTGTTGAAACTCGAGTCTTTTGGGATAGATTTCCCTCTAGGTTCAGAGTAGTTGCTGGTCTCATGTGGGATAGATCTCTCTAGGTTCAGAGTAGTTGCTGGTCTCATGTGGGATATATCTCTCTAGGTTCAGAGTAGTTGCTGGTCTCATGTGTTCCGTGTTTCAGAATGTTAAAGCTTTCCTTGCGTTACTTTCTAACCCCTGACACCGTGTAACATAACAGCACAGTGAGGCTGGGATGCGGGGAGAAGAACCTTGTTTATCAGATGTCATGGGTCAAGTCAAGTGTAAGTACAGATGATCGAATGTAGTGATTAGTAACAGTGCCACCCTCAGGCACTCCAGGGAAGTACATGTACATACATCACAGTTCTGATAAGACTGCGTTGTTGTTGTTGTTGTTATTAGCAGCTCGTGTCTTTTTTATTTATTTTTATAATCGAGGAATATTTCCCTTTCTCTGGTCAGAGGAGTAACAAACATCAATTGGTGCACAAGACAGAAATAATGCAGTACGACTTTAGTTTTTCGCCATCAGCTGGACTGCGTCTCCATTTCTCAGCAGAGGGACGGTGAGTCGGTTGAGAGGCAGACTCACTGCTGCTCCCTCCCTCACGCCGTCCCTCCCTCCCTCCCTCCCACCAACCCTCACCTCCCTCCCTCCCTCACGCCCTCCCTCACCTCCCTCACGCCGTCCCTCCCTCACCTCAGTCCCTCCCTCCCGCCCTCCCCCTCCCTCCCTCCCTCACCGCAGTCCCTCCCTCCCTCCCACCCTCACCGCCGTCCCTCCCTCCCTCACCGCCCCTCCCTCACCCATCCCTCCCTCCCTCCCCCTCCCACCCACCCTCACCGCCGTCCCTCCCTCCCTCCCTCACCGCCGTCCCTCCCTCCCTCCCTCCCTCACCGCCGCCCCTCCCTCACTCCCATCCCTCCCTCCCTCCCTCCCTCACGCTGCCCCTCCCTCCCTCCCTCACGCTGCCCCTCCCTCCGACTGCCCATCAGATGGAGGCCATCAGTCCAGTTATATATATATATTTTTTAAATAAAGCTAATTATTATGTTCACTCAGCTGGGCCTCACGAGGAACACAACAAATGATCTATTACCAGTGTGATCGAATACCTTTAAAAAAATTAACTATAAGATAAATCAATTGAAAATGGTCTGAGAAGAACAACATTGGCAGGGCAATTAAAGCACAGCCAATATGTGGTGATAATGTATTGGGTCTATAGCCTACTGCACACACCTCATCGCCACAGAGCGGTTTCTAATTGGTTAATGTTACAAAAAGGCTCACGTTTTTTTTTTAAAGTCACGTAGTAAATCTGAGCGGTAAGATTTCTGCTCTCATTTTGAAAGTGATCTTGATTAGGAAAAATACAGTAGGGTAGTAGTCAGGACAGTAGGGTAGTAGTCGGGACAGTAGGGTAGTAGTCAGGACAGTAGGGTAGTAGTCGGGACAGTAGGGTAGTAGTCGGGACAGTAGGGTAGTAGTCGGGACAGTAGGGTAGTAGTCGGGACAGTAGTAGTCGGGACAGTAGGGTAGTAGTCGGGACAGTAGGGTAGTAGTCAGGACAGTAGGGTAGTAGTCAGGACAGTAGGGTAGTAGTCGGGACAGTAGTAGTCGGGACAGTAGGGTAGTAGTCGGGACAGTAGGGTAGTAGTCAGGACAGTAGGGTAGTAGTCGGGACAGTAGTAGTCGGGACAGTAGGGTAGTAGTCGGGACAGTAGGGTAGTAGTCGGGACAGTAGGGTAGTAGTCAGGACAGTAGGGTAGTAGTCAGGACAGTAGGGTAGTAGTCGGGACAGTAGTAGTCGGGACAGTAGGGTAGTAGTCGGGACAGTAGGGTAGTAGTCAGGACAGTAGGGTAGTAGTCAGGACAGTAGGGTAGTAGTCAGGACAGTAGTAGTCGGGACAGTAGGGTAGTAGTCGGGACAGTAGGGTAGTAGTCGGGACAGTAGGGTAGTAGTCAGGACAGTAGGGTAGTAGTCGGGACAGTAGGGTAGTAGTCGGGACAGTAGGGTAGTAGTCAGGACAGTAGTAGTCGGGACAGTAGGGTAGTAGTCGGGACAGTAGGGTAGTAATCAGGACAGTAGGGTAGTAGTCAGGACAGTAGGGTAGTAGTCAGGACAGTAGGGTAGTAAACAGGACAGTAGGGTAGTAGTCGGGACAGTAGGGTAGTAATCAGGACAGTAGGGTAGTAGTCAGGACAGTAGGGTAGTAGTCAGGACAGTAGGGTAGTAGTCAGGACAGTAGGGTAGTAATCAGGACAGTAGGGTAGTAAACAGGACAGTAGGGTAGTAGTCAGGACAGTAGGGTAGTAGTCAGGACAGTAGGGTAGTAGTCAGGACAGTAGGGTAGTAATCAGGACAGTAGGGTAGTAATCAGGACAGTAGGGTAGTAATCAGGACAGTAGGGTAGTAAACAGGACAGTAGGGTAGTAAACAGGACAGTAGGGTAGTAAACAGGACAGTAGGGTAGTAGTCAGGACAGTAGGGTAGTAGTCGGGACAGTAGTAGTCAGGACAGTAGGGTAGTAGTCGGGACAGTAGGGTAGTAATCAGGACAGTAGGGTAGTAGTCAGGACAGTAGGGTAGTAATCAGGACAGTAGGGTAGTAAACAGGACAGTAGGGTAGTAGTCAGGACAGTAGGGTAGTAGTCAGGACAGTAGGGTAGTAGTCAGGACAGTAGGGTAGTAGTCGGGACAGTAGTAGTCAGGACAGTAGGGTAGTAGTCAGGACAGTAGGGTAGTAGTCGGTACAGTAGGGTAGTAGTCGGTACAGTAGGGTAGTAGTCGGTACAGTAGGGTAGTAGTCAGGACAGTAGGGTAGTAGTCAGGACAGTAGGGTAGTAGTCAGGACAGTAGGGTAGTAGTCGGGACAGTAGGGTAGTAGTCGGTACAGTAGGGTAGTAGTCGGGACAGTAGGGTAGTAGTCGGTACAGTAGGGTAGTAGTCGGTACAGTAGGGTAGTAGTCGGTACAGTAGGGTAGTAGTCGGTACAGTAGGGTAGTAGTCAGGACAGTAGGGTAGTAGTCAGGACAGTAGGGTAGTAGTCAGGACAGTAGGGTAGTAGTCGGGACAGTAGGGTAGTAGTCGGGACAGTAGGGTAGTAGTCGGGACAGTAGGGTAGTAGTCGGGACAGTAGGTAGTAGTCAGGACAGTAGGGTAGTAGTCAGGACAGTAGGGTAGTAGTCGGGCCAGTAGTAGTCAGGACAGTAGGGTAGTAGTCAGGACAGTAGGGTAGTAGTCGGGCCAGTAGTAGTCGGGACAGTAGGGTAGTAGTCAGGACAGTAGGGTAGTAGTCGGGACAGTAGGGTAGTAGTCGGTACAGTAGGGTAGTAGTCAGGACAGTAGGGTAGTAGTCGGGACAGTAGGGTAGTAGTCGGGACAGTAGGGTAGTAGTCAGGACAGTAGGGTAGTAGTCGGGCCAGTAGTAGTCAGGACAGTAGGGTAGTAGTCAGGACATTAGGGTAGTAGTCGGGCCAGTAGTAGTCAGGACAGTAGGGTAGTAGTCAGGACATTAGGGTAGTAGTCGGGCCAGTAGTAGTCGGGACAGTAGGGTAGTAGTCGGGACAGTAGGGTAGTAGTCGGGACAGTAGGGTAGTAGTCGGGACAGTAGGGTAGTAGTTGGGACAGTAGGGTAGTAGTCGGGACAGTAGGGTAGTAGTCGGGACAGTAGGGTAGTAGTCAGGACAGTAGGGTAGTAGTCAGGACATTAGGGTAGTAGTCGGGCCAGTAGTAGTCGGGACAGTAGCGTAGTAGTCGGGACAGTAGGGTAGTAGTCGGGACAGTAGGGTAGTAGTCAGGACAGTAGTAGTCGGGACAGTAGGGTAGTAATCGGGACAGTAGGGTAGTAGTCAGGACAGTAGGGTAGTAGTCGGGACAGTAGGGTAGTAGTCAGGACAGTAGGGTAGTAGTCGGGACAGTAGGGTAGTAGTCGGGACAGTAGGGTAGTAGTCAGGACAGTAGGGTAGTAGTCGGGACAGTAGGGTAGTAGTCGGGACAGTAGGGTAGTAGTCGGGACAGTAGGGTAGTAGTCAGGACAGTAGGGTAGTAGTCAGGACAGTAGGGTAGTAGTCGGGACAGTAGGGTAGTAGTCAGGACAGTAGGGTAGTAGTCGGTACAGTAGTAGTCAGGACAGTAGGGTAGTAATCAGGACAGTAGGGTAGTAGTCAGGACAGTAGGGTAGTAATCAGGACAGTAGGGTAACATAAAGAGATAGATGAGAGCTCATCATCATGCTCATCCCCCAACCACCCCATTGTAGTAGTTCAGGAGCGTAGTGTTTCATGGTTTCATACCCCATCATGTAGGGCTGGATGACGGGTCTGTTGGGACTCCCAGAGCTCTCTAGTACACTTTCCCTCCACCCACCCTCTTCCTCTTCTTTCTGTCTCCTGTTACTCTTCCTCCTTCCCTCCCCCCACCTCTCACATCCACCCCTCTCTCTCCCTCTCTCCATCCATCCATCCAACCCTCTCTCGCCCTCTCCCTCCACCCCCCTACTTCCACCACTCTTCCTCCTTCCCTCCCCCCACCTCTTTCTCTCTCCCCTCTCACATCCACCCCTCTCTCGCCCCTCTCCCTCCACCCCTACTTCCACCACTCTCCTGTTATTCCCCCCCTCCTCCTCTCGCTTTCCCTCCACCAGAGATAAGAACAGAGCTGTTCTCTCCGAAGAGGAATGATCATAGCAGTAGACAGACAGAGAGGAATTGATGCTGGTGTACAACAACAAACAGACAGACAGGCGGCAGGCTCCTTTAAACCAAGAGGCTGTAATCGCTGCCAAAGGTGCTTCAACGAAGTACTGAGTAAAGGGTCTGAATACTTATGTCAATGTCATTTCAGTTATATATATATATTTTTTTTTAACAATTCTAAAAACCTGTTTTCGCTTTGTCATTATGGTGTATTCTGTGTAGATTCATAATGGGGGGGAAAACTATTTAATCCATTTTAGTATAAGGCCGTAACGTAACAAAATGTGGAAAAAGTCCAGGGGTCTGAATACTTTCTGAATGCACCGCATATACTCATTGTTGGGGTGGTATTGACGTGGGGTTTGGGTGGGTCCGCGGGTGGTGGGGTTTGGGTGGGTCCGCGGGTGGTGGGGTTTGGGTGGGGGGGGGATTTTCATCCTTGAACAGTAAAGGGACTTCCCCAAACTGTTGCCACAAAGTTGGAAGCACAGAATATTCTAGAATGTCATTGTATGCTGACGCATTAAGAGTTCCCTTCACTGGAACTAAGGGGCCCGATCCATTAAAAACAGCCCCAGACCATTGTTCCTCCTCCACCAACCTTTACAGTTGTCACAATGCATTGGGGCAGGTAGCGTCCTCCTGGCATCCACCAAACACAGATTCGTCCGTCGGATTGCCAAGATGTTGAAGTGTGATTCATCACTCCAGCGAACCCATTTCCACTGCTCCAGAGTACAAAGGCGGCGAGCTTTACACCACTCCAGATGACGCTTGGCATTGAGCATGGTGATCTTAGGCTTGTGTGCGGCTACTCGTCCACGGAAACCCATTTTATGAAACTCCCGACGAACAGTTCTTGTGCTGACGTTGCTTCCAGAGGCAGTTTGGAACTCAGTAGTGAGTGGTGCAACCGAGGACAGACGATTTTTACGCACTTCAGCACTCGGCAGTCCCGTTCTGTGAGCTTGTGTGGCCTACCACTTCACGGCTGAGCCGTTGTTGCTTCTAGAGGTTTCCACTTAACAATAACAGAACTTACAGTTGACCGGGGCAGCAGGGCAGAAATATGACGAACTGACTTGTTGGAATGGTGGCATCCTATGATGGTGCCACGTTGAAAGTCACTGAGCTCTTCAGTACAGGCCATTCATACTGCCAATGTTTGTCTATGGAGATTGCATGGCTGTGTGCTCGATTTTATACATCTGTCAGCAATGGGTGTGGCTGAAATAGCCGAAAACACTCATTTGAAGGGGTGTCCACATACTTTTGTATTTATAGTGTATTTTTGTCAGGCAGGACCATACAGCACTGAATGAGAGGAAATTTGACATGGAAATTTGTCTGTAGTTTGTGTATAGGTTTAAGGTGCATTACAATATCCTAATGTGGTTTGTTTCTGTATATAGGGCAGACAACTGACTAAGTGCTTAGATTTTACCCACCCCCACTCCAGCCAGGTTATTATTCTGCACTTTGAGTTTAGTAGGGCCCTATAAAATCTGTGTTGTAGAAAAGGCAGACTGAATCACAGAATCCAGACATTAAAACGGAATTACGGAATGCCCGCCTGTTCGTATGTCTAGTCTACGCTTTGCAGCCGTTAGCGATAATGCTAATGATAACCGTCTGCTCGTAGATGGGAAGGCTTTCCCAAAAACCTTCTCAATTAAAATGTTAACTACAATGTAGCGTATGCCTACCGAGCAGAATGATATCATGATTATTTGCCTCAATCTGGCGGCCATTTTGTTTAGCAAACTCTGCAATCACATGAACGCTACAGAAATGTTGCTAGCCCGAACAACGGTCTCTGGCTGGAGCACAGTGGAATTAAAGGGTAACTACACCCAACATTCAACATTACTTCAGATTTTTCCCAGACCTGAAAAGAGGTCTCCTGATGTCGTTTCAGCATTGTTGAGAACTTACAACATCAAATGTTGTGGAGAAGGGAAAAAAAGAAAGTGTGATTTTGAGAGTGAAAAATTGAGAAGAAAACAAATTGAAACCTGGAAAAACAAAACTAAGAAAACTGAATTTGGTGAAAAATAAAACAGGTTTTTATAGAGCCCTAGTTTAGGCAGTGTTTTTCTTAGAGCAGATTCACAAAAGCCACTAAATAAATAAATACAATTTTAAAGTGCAATACTGTATGCATGTGTGTCAGGACCGAATGAGAGAAGATTTCACTTGGAAAGTTTTCTATAGGTACAGCTACCAAAAAAAACAAAGTTCATCATAAATAATCATAGTTGATATTTCTACCTTATTGTATCTGTGTGTTTACAGGTCTATATTTCCAACGTGCATTACAATATCTTATTGTTGCTGGTTTCTGTATGTAGCGCAAACAACTGTGAGTTAAGGGGGGGGGGTCACAACGTCCATCAATTTAACCACTTTTGAAGTAAAATACCTTTATACAACCACCCACTTCATATATGAAGAGATATAAGGAAAGGTCAGGCTGTTTTACATTTACATTTACATTTAAGTCATTTAGCAGACGCTCTTATCCAGAGCGACTTACAAATTGGCTTTTGTCAGTGACACATCCATCCTGGGTTAGATAACACCAGTAGGGGTATCGGATTGGCACCCCCATCTTAGAGGTTGGTATGGTCTACGTAGCATCATATTGCCTAGGACATAAGGGATAAGTAATCCCTCTCACCCCCCCCCCCTTTAAGATTTAGATGCACTATTGTAAAGTGACTGTTCCACTCGATGTCATAAGGTGAATGCACCAATTTGTAAGTCGCTCTGGATAAGAGCGTCTGCTAAATGACTTAAATGTAAATGTAATGTAATGACATAGCGTATTTAGAGGGGAGTTCGGGAAGTCTACCAACAACACGCAAACAGCTGTGTTGTAAACGGGTTATAACAATAACTATTACTATAACTATTACTATAACGTGAACTATAACTATAACTATTACTATAACGTGAACTATAACTATTACTATAACGTGAACTATAACTATAACTATAACTATTACTATAACTATTACTATAACGTGAACTATAACTATAACTATAACTATTACTATAACTATAACTATAACTATTACTATTACTATAACTATAACTATAACTATAACTATTACTATAACGTGAACTATAACTATAACTATTACTATAACTATAACGTGAACTATAACTATTACTATAACGTGAACTATAACTATAACTATAACTATTACTATAACGTGAACTATAACTATAACTATTACGTGAACTATACCTATAACTATAACTATTACTATAACGTGAACTATAACTAACTATTACGTGAACTATAACTATAACTATAACGTGAACTATAACTATAACTATTACTATAACGTGAACTATAACTATAACTATAACTATTACTATAACGTGAAAACAGAGGACAAGGGTGTTGACACAGCCAGTCAGTTTAATTCAAATCGATTCTTTTCCTCATGACAGCATGCACAGGGCGGGAGAGCTCGGGTTTCTGGTAATGTGGCCCTGTGTGTGTGTGTGTACGTGTGTGTGTGTGTGTGTGTGTACTGTGTGTGTACTGTGTGTCTGTGTGTGTGTAGGGCCCTACTGGTGTTATCTAACCCAGGATGGATGTGTCACTGGTTGTGATTCTCTACATCATGACATCATCTCTATCAGATACCCTGACACCACACACACACACACAGCTGGACACCACACACACAGCTGGACCCCTGACAGCTGGACCCCTGACACCACACACACAGCTGGACCCCTGACACCACACACACAGCTGGACCCCTGACAGCTGGACCCCTAACAGCTGGACCCCTGACAGCTGGACCCCTGACACCACACACAGCTGGACCCCTGACAGCTGGACCCCTGACACCACACACACAGCTGGACCCCTGACAGCTGGACCCCTGACTCCACACACACAGCTGGACCCCTGACAGCTGGACCCCTGACAGCTGGACCCCTGACACCACACACACAGCTGGACCCCTGACACCACACACACAGCTGGACCCCTGACAGCTGGACCCCTGACACCACACACACAGCTGGACCCCTGACAGCTGGACCCCTGACAGCTGGACCCCTGACACCACACACAGCTGGACTCCTGACACCACACACACAGCTGGACCCCTGACAGCTGGACCCCTGACTCCACACACACAGCTGGACCCCTGACAGCTGGACCCCTGACAGCTGGACCCCTGACACCACACACACAGCTGGACCCCTGACACCACACACACAGCTGGACCCCTGACAGCTGGACCCCTGACACCACACACACAGCTGGACCCCTGACAGCTGGACCCCTGACAGCTGGACCCCTGACACCACACACAGCTGGACTCCTGACACCACACACAGCTGGACCCCTGACAGCTGGACCCCTGACAGCTGGACCCCTGACACCACACACACAGCTGGGCCCCTGACAGCTGGACCCCTGACTCCACACACACACAGCTGGACCCCTGACAGCTGGACCCCTGACACCACACACACAGCTGGACCCCTGACAGCTGGACCCCTGACAGCTGGACCCCTGACAGCTGGACCCCTGACTCCACACACACACAGCTGGACCCCTGACAGCTGGACCCCTGACAGCTGGACCCCTGACACCACACACAGCTGGACTCCTGACACCACACACACAGCTGGACCCCTGACAGCTGGACCCCTGACACCACACACACAGCTGGACCCCTGACACCACACCCTGTCAGCAGGCGGCGTCCTCGTTAAAAGCTGTTTGTCTTTTATACATGATCTGAACCTGACCCTGTGAACCAAGCAGTTCACCCTGTGTGTGTGTGTGTGGTTCTATTTGAGGCTCATGATGGGAATGGTGTTGATGGAGGTGATGGGACTGGGAAGCTTTGGGAGGGAAGGTCGGGACCCATTTAGTCGCCGTCATTAAATCAGAGCCCTTTCAACTCTGTCTGTTCTGGAGAGGACTAACCCGAACCCCGGTCAGAGCCATCCACTCCATCTGAAACCCTAATCCTGGGGCAGGTGCACAGGAAGTGAGTACCATTTACTGAGCAAATCACATCCTGTCTGTCCCATCACAACACACTTTTGTTCCTCAGAGATTAAAGATAAGTCACAGACACAAACAGACGAGGGATGCACGATATATCGGTGAACATATCGGAATCGGACGATATTGACTAAAAATGCAAACATCGGTATCGGCCCCGGTGTGCGAAACTGATGTCAAAGCTGACGTGCGTACCAATATAACGTATGAGACACATGACGTAATGACGCCACATAAAATGTTGCACTATACGTATTCCTCGCCCACAATGTCTGCTGTGTGGATCGAGAAGTCAACAGGTCGAGCAGTCAACAGGTCGAGCAGTCAACAGGTCGAGCAGTCAACAGGTCGAGCAGTCAACGGGTCGAGCAGTCAACAGGTCGAGCAGTCAACAGGTCGAGCAGTCAACAGGTCGAGCAGTCAACAGGTCGAGCAGTCAACAGGTCGAGCAGTCAACAGGTCGAGCAGTCAACAGGTCGAGCAGTCAACAGGTCGAGCAGTCAACAGGACGAGCAGTCAACAGGTCGAGAAGTCAACAGGTCGAGCAGTCAACAGGTCGAGAAGTCAACAGGTCGAGCAGTCAACAGGTCGAGCAGTCAACAGGTACAGAAGTCAACAGGTCGAGCAGTCAACAGGTCGAGCAGTCAACAGGTCGAGCAGTCAACAGGTCGAGCAGTCAACAGGTCGAGCAGTCAACAGGTCGAGCAGTCAACAGGTCGAGCAGTCAACAGGTCGAGCAGTCAACAGGTCGAGCAGTCAACAGGTCGAGCAGTCAACAGGTCGAGAAGTCAACAGGTCGAGCAGTCAACAGGTCGAGAAGTCAACAAAAGCAGTCAACAGGTCGAGCAGTCAACAGGTTGATAATCAACAGGTTGAGCTGTCAACAGGTCGAGCAGTCAACAGGTCGAGCAGTCAACAGGATTTGCAGTCAACAGGTAGCAGTCAACAGGTCGAGCAGTCAACAGGTCGAGCAGTCAACAGGTCGAGCAGCTATTAGCTTCATGACATACTATGGAAGGCCGGTTGTGTCAACAAAAGATACACGTCCAATAACACTATTTGATAATAACACTATTTGATAATAACACTATTTGATAATAACACTATTTGATAATAACACTATTTGATAATAACACTATTTGACAATAACACTATTTGCCGCATTAAATAAGCTTTTAATTTGACACGTCAAATAAAACAGTTCTATTATATAACGTTGTGTGTTCTGAATATGCCCGTGCAAGCCAAGCGCCACCACTACTACTACGAGTAGCACTGTCAAAGCCATGCAAACAAACAAACTGTACAAAAAAATAAAAAGTCTGCAAACAAGCAAACACCGACCACGAACGATGTGTTGACAATACCGCGTTGGTAATAAGGCATCATTTGTTCGACCACAACTTCTGGGGTCGCTAGCTTTAGCTTGTTTGCTAGCTTTAGCTTGTTTGCTAGCTTTAGCTTGTTTGCTAGCTTTAGCTTGTTTGCTAGTTAGCTTTAGCTTGTTTGCTAGCTTTAGCTTGTTTGCTAGTTAGCTTTAGCTTGTTTGCTAGCTTTAGCTTGGTACACGGCTATCACCAATACAACCAGCCTGAAAACAAATGACCAGTGGAACCTGCAGTCATTTTCATTATTCTTAGCAATGATTTAGGAATCCTTGTGAGTAAGTATTAGCTAGGTAGCCACTTGTTGTTCACCTATTAAAATTGAACTTCAGTTCACGAATATAAATAGCTAGCCAGCTACTTAACCCTGTTGCCCAAAGCTAACGTTATAAGCAGCCAGCTAGCTTTCCTCTGGCTAGTGAGCCTCTACTGGACCGGGTTATGTGTTGTGTTAGCTAGCCACAATATGGATTAGCCACAAAAGTGGAATTTGCGGTTGGCCTTCAAAATAAAAGTCTCTCTTTGAAAGGGACGCAGGAGGTTACAATTGGTGGAATCATGACATAGACTAGATGATATTAAACAAGGTTGGAGTGTTGTAATGTGGAGCAATGAAATGGGGTATCAGTCTACTCTGTGACACTCACAGAACACAACTATGAAGAGTTGATGCAAAAATAATAGCGTTGTAGCTCTTATCGCGGGACTGTGGCTGTGTGAGATCACCTCCCCCAGTCAGCCTATTGTGTGCATTGACATTCATATTACACTGTACAGCTTTACCAAAGGATTGGGGATCAATGAAAAGGGGTATCAGTCTACTCAATTCCCAACGTCCTCCTTAGAGTTATCATATTCCAGAAACATCCACGCAGTGTTGTTTTTCATCAGGAATACTGTTCAATACACACAGGTTGACAATACATGTGGCTCAATTCACAGTTGTTTCAGAGTCCCGCAATAAGAGCTACGACACGAATGTTCTCTGGGTGTCACGGAGTAGACTGATACCCCCATGTCATTGATCCACCATCCATAGGTTAAGGCTGTACAGTGAAATAAGTACGCCACCAATGCAATTCTAAAGTCAAACCTAATCAAAGTTTATTTGTCACGTGCGTCGAATACAACAGGTGTAGACCTGACAGTGAAATGCTTACTTACCAATGGTGCAAAAAAGGTGTGTGTGTGTGTGTGTGTGTGTGTGTGTGTGTGTGTGTGTGTGTGTGTGTGTGTGTGTGTGTGTGTGTGTGTGTGTGTGTGTGTGTGTGTGTGTGTGTGTGTGTGTGTGTGTGTGTGTGTGTAAAGAAATAAAACAACAGTAAAAAGACTGTTGAAAATAAGAGTAGCGAGGCTATATACAGACACCTGTTAGTCAGGCTGATTGAGGTAGTATGTACACGTAGATATGGTTAAAGTGACTATGCATATATGATGAACAGAGAGTAGCAGTAGCGTAAAAAGAGGGGTGGGGGGGGTCACACAATGCAAATATTCTGGGTAACCATTTGGTTCCTGTTCAGGATTCTTATGGTTTGGGGGTAAAAACTGTTGAGAAGCCTTTTTGTCCTAGACTTGGCACTCCGGTACCGCTTGCCATGCGGTAGTAGAGAGAACAGTCTATGATGGCAGGCAGCTTTGGCAGGCAGCTTTGCCCCAGTGATGTACTGGGCCGTACGCATTAGCCTCTGCAGTACCTTGCGGTCGGAGGCCGAGCAGTTGCCATACCAGGCAGTGATGCAACCGGTCAGGATGCTCTCGATGTTGCAGCTGTAGAACCTTTTGAGGATCTGGGGACCCATGCCAAATCTTTTTAGTCTCCTGAGGAGGAATAGGCTTTGTCGTGCCCTCTTCACAACTGTCTTGGTGTGTTTGGACCATTCTAGTTTGTTGTTGATGTGGACACCAAGGAACTTGAAGCTCTCAATCTGCTCCACTACAGCCCCGTCAATGAGAATGGGGGCGTGCTCGGTGCTCCTTTTCCTGTAGTCCATAATCATCTCCTTAGTCTTCGTTACGTTGAGGGATAGGTTGTTATTCTGGCACCATCCGGCCAGGTCTCTGACCCCCTCCCTATAGGCTGTCTCGTCGTTGTCGGTGGTGATCAGGCCTACCACTGTTGTGTCGTCAGCAAACTTAATGATGGTGTTGGAGTCGTGCCTGGCCGTGCAGTCGTGGGTGAACAGGGGGGGACTGAGCACGCACCCCTGGGGAGCTCCAGTGTTGAGGATCAGTGTGGCAGATGTGTTGCTACCTACCCTCACCACCTGGGGGCGGCCCGTGAGGAAGTCCAGGATCCAGTTGCAGAGGGAGGTGTTTAGTCCCAGGTTCCTTAGCTTAGTGATGAGCTTTGAGGGCACTGTGGTGGTGAACACTGAGCTGTAGTCAATGAACAGCATTCTCACATAGGTGTTCCTTTCGTCCAGGTGGGAAAGGGCAGTGTAGAGTGCAATATAGATCGCATCATCTGTGGATCTGTTTGGGCGGTTTGCAAATTGGAGTGGGTCTAGGGTTTCTGGGATAATGGTGCTGATGTGAGCCATTACCAGCCTTTCAAAGCACTTCATGGCTACAGACGTGAGTGCCACAGGTCTGTAGTCTTGTAGGCAGGTGGCCTTTGTGTTCTTGTGCACCGAGACTATGGTGGTCTATGTGAAACATGTTGGTATTACAGACTCAATCAGTATAACAGTATAATACATCCAGTGTGATTTCAACAAATTTGTCAAATTAACAAATTATTGTCTTTTGCTGATTTTATATAACAACATTCCAACCTCGTTTAGCATGATCTATTCAATTATGGCATAATTCTACTATTTGTATCACTGTCAATGACATACTTTTATTTTGAAGGCTAACCGCAAAGTCCACTATTGTGGCTAATCCTTATTGTGGCTAGCTTCACATAGATGGGTCCGACCACCATGAATCAAATAAGAACTGTCTTATAAATTAAGGTTATTTTAGATGATGACACCTAGCTATACAGTTAGCTAGCTAAGAATAGCTACTGAAACAGATGTTGTTTTACTATGTTTTTTTCCGGGGGAGAATATTGCTTGCATCCATCAGCTAGTTACCTTCTTTTTTTAAATGACCAGCACTGTAGGTGCGTGAGACAACTTTACCAGCATCATGGCGGACGTATCGATGAATCGTTGTGACATAGGAAAATACGAGTGATACTGCAATCAAATTTGTACTAACTACATTTAAAAAAAATATGAACGTGCTAAATTATTACGTGAAGTGCAGTCATATGGGGGCATGTGTAAATGTGGGGGACGTGTGTAAATGTGGGGGACGTGTGTAAATGTGGGGGACGTGTGTAAATGTGGGGGGACGTGTGTAAATGTGGGGGGACGTGTGTAAATGTGGGGGGACGTGTGTAAATGTGGGGGGACGTGTGTAAATGTGGGGGGACGTGTGTAAATGTGGGGGACGTGTGTAAATGTGGGGGGACGTGTGTAAATGTGGGGGACGTGTGTAAATGTGGGGGGGACGTGTGTAAATGTGGGGGACGTGTGTAAATGTGGGGGGACGTGTGTAAATGTGGGGGGACGTGTGTAAATGTGGGGGACGTGTGTAAATGTGGGGGACGTGTGTAAATGTGGGGGGACGTGTGTAAATGTGGGGGGACATGTGTAAATGTGGGGGACGTGTGTAAATGTGGGGGACGTGTGTAAATGTGGGGGGACGTGTGTAAATGTGGGGGGACGTGTGTAAATGTGGGGGGACGTGTGTAAATGTGGGGGACGTGTGTAAATGTGGGGGGGGTAAATGTGGGGGAGTGTAAATGTGGGGGACAAGTGTAAATGTGGGGGACAAGTGTAAATGTGGGGGACAAGTGTAAATGTGGGGGACATGTGTAAATGTGGGGGACATGTGTAAATGTGGGGGACGTGTAAATGTGGGGGACGTGTAAATGTGGGGGACGTGTGTAAATGTGGGGGGACGTGTGTAAATGTGGGGGGACGTGTGTAAATGTGGGGGACGTGTGTAAATGTGGGGGGACGTGTGTAAATGTGGGGGGACGTGTGTAAATGTGGGGGACGTGTGTAAATGTGGGGGGACGTGTGTAAATGTGGGGACGTGTGTAAATGTGGGGGGGACGTGTGTAAATGTGGGGGGACGTGTGTAAATGTGGGGGACGTGTGTAAATGTGGGGGACGTGTGTAAATGTGGGGGGACGTGTGTAAATGTGGGGGGTGCGGTCATATGGGGGCATGTGTAAATGTGGGGGGACATGTGTAAATGTGGGGGACATGTGTAAATGTGGGGGGGACGTGTGTAAATGTGGGGGGGGGGCATGTGTAAATGTGGGGGGGGACATGTGTAAATGTGGGGGGACATGTGTAAATGTGGGGGGACATGTGTGTAAATGTGGGGGACATGTGTGTAAATGTGGGGGACATGTGTGTAAATGTGGGGGACATGTGTGTAAATGTGGGGACATGTGTGTAAATGTGGGGGAGGGACATGTGTAAATGTGGGGGAGGGACATGTGTAAATGTGGGGGGACGTGTGTAAATGTGGGGGGACGTGTGTAAATGTGGGGGGACGTGTGTAAATGTGGGGGGACGTGTGTAAATGTGGGGGGACGTGTGTAAATGTGGGGGACGTGTGTAAATGTGGGGGACGTGTGTAAATGTGGGGGACATGTGTAAATGTCACCAAAACACATTTTGGGTCTGTGTGTGTGTGTGTGTGTGTGTGTGTGTGTGTGTGTGTGTGTGTGTGTGTGTGTGTGTGTGTGTGTGTGTGTGTGTGTGTGTGTGTGTGTGTGTGCGCGCCTGTGTGTATGTGTGTGTGTGTGCGCCTGTGTGTATGTGTGTGTGTGTGTGAATTTTGTCTGAGGTGGTGTCCATGCATGGTGCTGACCGTCTGACTGCATCCCAGATGGACCTCTATACACCCCCCCTCTACGTAGTGTCTATCCTCCGTCTGTAAGAGCACTACCACACTACTGTTAATAATAAACTGCATTCCCCTGGTCTGCTGTTTCACTAGCATATATATATATAGAGAGAGAGGGAGGGAAAGAAAGAGAGAGAAAGAGAGAGAGGGGGAAAGAAAGAGAGAGAGAGAGAGAGAGAGGGGGAAAGAAAGAGAGAGGGAAAGAAAGAGGGAAAGAAAAGAGAGGGAAAGAAAGAGAGAGAGGGAAAGAAAGAGAGAGAGGGAAAGAAAGAGAGAAAGAAAGAAAGAAAGAAAGAGAGAAAAGGGAAAGAGAAAGAAAGAAAGAGAGAAAGAGAGAGAAACAGGGAAAGAGAGAAAGAGATAGGGAAAAAGAGAGAGAGAAAGAAAGAGAGAGAGAGGGAGGGAAAGAGAGAGGGAGGGAAAGAGAGAGAAAGAGAGAGAGGGAAAGAAAGAGAGAGAAAGAAAGAGAGAATCAAAGAAAGAAAGAGAGAGAGGGGGAAAGAGAAAGAGGGAAAGAAAGAGAAAGAAAAGAGAAAGAGAGAGAGAGGAGATATAGATATAGATAGATAGATAGATAGATAGATAGATAGATAGATAGATAGATAGATAGATAGATAGATAGATAGATAGATAGATAGATAGATAGATTGAGATAGATAGAGATAGATAGATAGATAGATAGATAGATTGAGATAGAGGGACGCCGGGCTACGGTTTCATTCCACTGACTGCCTTGTGTGGGAAAGGAGGCAGGGATCTAAGCCGAGAGCGGCGCTGTCTGACTGAGTTACTCGGCGGTGCTCACGTAGAGCGGCGCTGTCTGACTGAGTTACTCGGCGGTGCTCACGTAGAGCGGCGCTGTCTGACTGAGTTACTCGGCGGTGCTTACGTAGAGCGGCGCTGTCTGACTGAGTTACTCGGCGGTGCTTACGTAGAGCGGCGCTGTCTGACTGGGTTACTCGGCGGTGCTCCCGTAAACGGACGTCACACACACTCGCTGAGCCGTACCTCTTCCTCCTGAACAAGCTCCTTGCCTGGTACTTCCTGTATATAACCTTGTTATTACCTGGTACTTCCTGTATATAGCCATGTTATTACCTGGTACTTCCTGTATATAACCATGTTATTACCTGGTACTCCCTGTATATAGCCATGTTATTACCTGGTACTCCCTGTATATAGCCATGTTATTACCTGGTACTCCCTGTATATAGCCATGTTATTACCTGGTACTCCCTGTATATAGCCATGTTATTACCTGGTACTCCCTGTATATAGCCATGTTATTACCTGGTACTCCCTGTATATAACCATGTTATTACCTGGTACTACCTGTATATAGCCATGTTATTACCTGGTATCCCTCTATATAACCATGTTATTACCTAGTACTACCTGTATATAGCCATGTTATTACCTGGTACTTCCTGTATATAGCCATGTTATTACCTGGTACTTCCTGTATATAGCCATGTTAGTACCTGGTACTTCCTGTATATAGCCATGTTATTACCTGGTATCCCTCTATATAACCATGTTATTACCTGGTACTCCCTGTATATAGCCATGTTATTACCTGGTACTTCCTGTATATAGCCATGTTAGTACCTGGTACACCGGGTATATAGCCATGTTATTACCTGGTACTTCATGTATATAGCCATGTTATTACCTGGTACTTCCTGTATATAGCCATGTTAATACGTGGTACTCCCTATATATAGCCATGTTATTACCTGGTACGTCCTGTAAATAACCATGTTATTACCTGGTACGTCCTGTAAATAACCATGTTATTACCTGGTAGTCCCTGTATATAGCCATGTTATTACCTGGTACTCCCTGTATATAACCATGTTATTACCTGGTACTCCCTGTATATAGCCATGTTATTACCTGGTACTCCCTGTATATAACCATGTTATTACCTGGTACGTCCTGTAAATAACCATGTTATTACCTGGTAGTCCCTGTATATAGCCATGTTAATACCTGGTACTCCCTGTATGTAACCATGTTATTACCTGGTACTCCCTGTATGTAGCCATGTTATTACCTGGTACTCCCTGTATATAGCCATGTTATTACCTGGTACTCCCTGTATATAGCCATGTTATTACCTGGTACTCCCTGTATATAGCCATGTTATTACCTAGTACTCCCTGTATATAACCATATTAATACCTGGTACCCTGGATATATAACCATGTTATTACTTGGTACTTCCTGTATATAACCATGTTATTACTTGGTACTTCCTGTATATAACCATGTTAGTACCTGGTACTCTGGGTATATAGCCATGTTATTACCTGGTACCCCGGGTATATAGCCATGTTATTACCTGGTACTTCCTGTATATAACCATGTTATTACCTGGTACTTCCTGTATATAACCATGTTAGTACCTGGTACTCTGGGTATATAGCCATGTTATTACCTGGTACTCCCTGTATATAACCATGTTATTACCTGGTACTTCCTGTATATAGCCATGTTATTACATGGTACTTCCTGTATATAACCATGTTATTACCTGGTACTTCCTGTATATAGCCATGTTATTACCTGGTACTTCCTGTATATAACCATGTTATTACCTGGTATCCATTATGTATTTATTCCTTGTGTTATTATTTTTCTGTAATGTTTCTCTCTGCATTGTTGGAAAGGGCCCGTCAGTAAGCATTTCACTGTTCGTCTACACCTGTTGTTTACAAAGCATGTGACAAATAAACATTTGATTTGCTGCTTTCATGCCAACTCCTTGTCACTCATTGTTATATTTGCCTTGACAAATGACATCACTGGAATAGGCAAGAGCACAAACAGATCTGGGACCAGGCTATAGAAGGAGACAACAGATCTGGGACCAGGCTATAGAAGGAGACAACAGATCTGGGACCAGGCTATAGAAGGAGACAACAGATCTGGGACCAGGCTATAGAAGGAGACAACAGATCTGGGACCAGGCTATAGAAGGAGACAACAGATCTGGGACCAGGCTATAGAAGGAGACAACATATCTGGGACCAGGCTATAGAAGGAGACAATAGATCTGGGACCAGGCTATAGAAGGAGACAACAGATCTGGGACCAGGCTATAGAAGGAGACAACAGATCTGGGACCAGGCTAGCAGAGAGGACAGGTCCCCCTAAAACTACTTCCTCTTCCTGCCCAGGCAAGAAAGCCCCTCAGGAGTGAGTCGCAGATAGTCAAAACCATAAACCTCTCTCTCTCTCTCTCTGACAGGCTGTCTTCCCCTCAGGACAAGCATGTTGAGGAACGTGTTGAGACAGACAGTGAAACGAATAACACCAAAACGAAACCCACCACCAGCTGCCCTCAGTTTCACTTAGCCGGGTCACTTCTATTTATATATATTTTTTAAAGTATTTTCAGCAATGCATTGATAGAAAACAGACCCAGTGGTAAGCATTTCACAGTTAGTCTACAGCTGTTTACAAAACGTGACGAATACCTTGTTAACGAAATTAGCATTACATTCAGGTAGTCCCTTCCTCCCGTATTCCAAATGTATCTATTTTTTGACCCCTTATCCTCCCCCAATTGGTAAAATCTTGTCCCATCGCTGCAACTCCTCTACGGACCCGGGAGAGGCGAAGGTGGAGGGCCATGCGTCCTCCGAAACACGACCCTGCCAAGCCGCACTGCTTCTTGACAACACTGCTCGTGAGAGAGAGAGAAAGAGAGACTGACACAGAGAGAGACAGGCAGAGAGAGAGAGAGAGAGAGAGAGAGACTGACACAGAGAGAGACAAACACAGAGAGAAACAGAGAGACAAACACAGAGAGAGAGAGAGAGAGAGAGACTGACACAGAGAGAGACAGGCAGAGAGAGAGAGACTGACCCAGAGAGAGACAAACACAGAGAGAGACAGAGAGTGAGAGAGAGAGAGAGAGAGAGAGAGAGAGAGAGAGAGAGAGAGAGACTGACACAGAGAGAGACAAACACAGAGAGAAACAGAGAGAGAGGAGAGAGACTGACACAGAGAGAGACAGGCAGAGAGAGAGCGAGACTGACACAGAGAGAGACAGGCAGAGAGAGAGAGAGACTGACACAGAGAGACAAACAGAGAGAAACAGAGAGAGAGAGACAGAGAGAGAGAGAGAGAGAGAGAGAGAGAGACTGACACAGAGAGACAAACAGAGAGACAAACAGAGAGAAACAGAGAGAGAGAGAGAGAGAGAGAAAAAGAGAGAGAGACTGACACAGAGAGAGACAAACGGAGAGAAACAGAGAGAGAGAGAGAGACTGACACCGAGAGACAAACAGAGAGAAACAGAGAGAGAGAGACAGGCAGAGAGAGAGAGAGAGAGACTGACAGAGAGAGAAACACAGAGAGAGAGACAGGCAGAGAGTGAGACTGACACAGAGAGAGACAGGAGAGAGAGAGAGAGAGAGAGAGAGAGAGAGAGAGAGAGAGAGAGAGAGAGAGAGAGAGACTGACACAGAGAGAGACAAACTGAGAAACAGAGAGAGAGAGAGAGAGAGAGAGAGAGAGAGAGAAAGACTGACACAGAGAGAGACAAACAGCATGGCTGCTTCACATTTACTGTCTGTTTAGAGTGATTGGGCACATTCATCAGGTGGTGTAATCTACAGGACCAGTTATGACAATGTGAATCCTATAGATCTGTGGCTGAGTGACTGGCTGAGTGACAAACTGACTGACTGGCTGAGTGACAAACTGACTGGTTGGCTGGCTGAATGACAAACTGACTGGCTGGCTGGCTGGGTGACAAAGAAACTGACTGGCTGGCTGGCTGGCTGAGTGACAAACTGACTGGCTGGCTGGCTGAGTGACAAACTGACTGGCTGGCTGGCTGAGTGACAAACTGACTGGCTGGCTGGCTGAGTGACAAACTGACTGACTGACTGGCTGAGTGACAAACTGACTGACTGACTGGCTGAGTGACAAACTGACTGACTGACTGGCTGAGTGACAAACTGACTGACTGACTGGCTGAGTGACAAACTGACTGACTGACTGACTGGCTGAGTGACAAACTGACCGACTGACTGGCTGAGTGACATACTGACTGGCTGGCTGGCTGGCTGGCTGAGTGACAAACTGACTGTCTGGCTGAGTGACAAACTGACTGGCTGAGTGACAAACTGACTGGCTGGCTGGCTGAGTGACAAACTGACTGGCTGGCTGGCTGAGTGACAAACTGACTGGCTGGCTGGCTGAGTGACAGTATATGTGAAGTCACACATACTGTAACATCGGCAAACAGACAAAGCAGGCTAAGCTTGGGTGAAACACATATAAGCCTAGGTTTACAAAAATAAACCACGTCTTTAAGAGAACAATCCACACACAACCATCTCACATCAATGGTTGTTGCTTTTGCATTACAAGAAGTGATTAATGATAATTGAGAAAGTTACAGATTCACACATTTCATACCCCCAAGACATGCTAACATCTCACCATTACAATAACAGGGAGGGGTTAGCATACCCCCAATACATGCTAACATCTCACCATTACAATAACAGGGAGGGGTTAGCATACCCCAAGACATGCTAGCATCTCACCATTACAATAACAGGGAGGGGTTAGCATATCCCCCAAGACATGCTAGCATCTCACCATTACAATAACAGGGAGGGGTTAGCATACCCCCAATACATGCTAACATCTCACCATTACAATAACAGGGAGAGGTTAGCATACCCCCAATACATGCTAACATCTCACCATTACAATAACAGGGGGAGGTTAGCATACCCCCAATACATGCTAACATCTCACCATTACAATAACAGGGAGGGGTTAGCATACCCCCAAGACATGCTAACATCTCACCACTACAATAACCAGCGAGGTTAGCATACCCCCAATACATGCTAACATCTCACCATTACAATAACAGGGAGGGGTTAGCATACCCCCAAGACATGCTAACATCTCACCATTACAATAACAGGGGAGGTTAGCATACCCCCAATACATGCTAACATCTCACCATTACAATAACAGGGAGGGGTTAGCATACCCCCAAGACATGCTAACATCTCACCACTACAATAACAGGGAGGTTAGCATACCCCCAATACATGCTAACATCTCACCATTACAATAACAGGGAGGGGTTAGCATACCCCCAAGACATGCTAACATCTCACCACTACAATAACCAGCGAGGTTAGCATTTTTTGAATGGTATGATATTTCTGACTATAACTTCGTCAGGATTATCCGTAACCATGGTAGCATCCACATCAATGTAGAAGTGTTTAGAAACATTTTTTTAAATTTACAATAAAAGTGATTCCAAAATGGCACAATAGGTCATTTACCATTCATTTTGATGTGGCGGTAGGGTAGCCTAGTGGTTAGAGTGTAGAGGCGGCAGGGTAGCCTAGTGGTTAGAGTGTAGAGGAGGTAGGGTAGCCTAGTGGTTAGAGTGTAGAGGCGGCAGGGTAGCCTAGTGGTTAGAGTGTAGAGGCGGTAGGGTAGCCTAGTGGTTAGAGTGTAGAGGGGGCAGGGTAGCCTAGTGGTTAGAGTGTAGAGGGGCAGCCTAGTGGTTAGAGTGTAGAGGAGGCAGGGTAGCCTAGTGGTTAGAGTGTAGAGGGGCAGGGTAGCCTAGTGGTTAGAGTGTAGAGGAGGCAGGGTAGCCTAGTGGTTAGAGTGTAGAGGAGGCAGGGTAGCCTAGTGGTTAGAGTGTAGGGGCGGCAGGGTAGCCTAGTGGTTAGAGTGTAGAGGCCAGGGTAGCCTAGTGGTTAGAGTGTAGAGGCGGCAGGGGCTAGTGGTTAGAGTGTAGAGGCGGCAGGGTAGCCTAGTGGTTAGAGGTAGAGGCGGCAGGGTAGCCTAGTGGTTAGAGTGTAGAGGCGGCAGGGTAGCCTAGTGGTTAGAGTGTAGAGGCGGCAGGGTAGCCTAGTGGTTAGAGTGTAGAGGCGGCAGGGTAGCCTAGTGGTTAGAGTGTAGAGAGGGTAGCCTAGTGGTTAGAGTGCGGCAGGGTAGCCTAGTGGTTAGAGTGTAGAGGCGGCAGGGTAGCCTAGTGGTTAGAGTGTAGAGGCGGCAGGGTAGCCTAGTGGTTAGAGTGTAGAGGGTAGCTAGTGGTTAGAGTGTAGAGGCGGCAGGGTAGCCTAGTGGTTAGAGTGTAGAGGCGGCAGGGTAGCCTAGTGGTTAGAGTGTAGAGGCGGCAGGGTAGCCTAGTGGTTAGAGTGTAGAGGCGGCAGGGTAGCCTAGTGGTTAGAGTGGTTAGAGGCGGCAGGGTAGCCTAGTGGTTAGAGTGTAGAGGCGGCAGGGTAGCCTAGTGGTTAGAGTGTAGAGGCGGCAGGGTAGCCTAGTGGTTAGAGTGTAGAGGCGGCAGGGTAGCCTAGTGGTTAGAGTGTAGAGGCGGCAGGGTAGCCTAGTGGTTAGAGTGTAGAGGCGGCAGGGTAGCCTTGTGGTTAGAGTGTAGAGGCGGCAGGGTAGCCTAGTGGTTAGAGTGTAGAGGGGGCAGGGTAGCCTAGTGGTTAGAGTGAAGAGGAGGCAGGGTAGCCTAGTGGTTAGAGTGTAGAGGAGGCAGGGTAGCCTAGTGGTTAGAGTGTAGGGGCGGCAGGGTAGCCTAGTGGTTAGAGTGTAGAGGTGGCAGGGTAGCCTTGTGGTTAGAGTGTAGAGGCGGCAGGGTAGCCTAGTGGTTAGAGTGTAGAGGCGGCAGGGTAGCCTAGTGGTTAGAGCATTGGACTAGTAACTGAAGGTTGCAGTTCAATCCCCCGAGCTGACAAGGTACAAATCTGTCGTTCTGAACAGGCAGTTAACCCACCGTTCCTAGGCCCTCATTGAAAATAAGAATTTGTTCTTAACTGACTTACCTAGTTAAATAAAAGGTTAAAAAAAAAATTAAATACATTTTAAAACATCTGAAAGTGGTTCCCACTTCACAAGCTTGAAGTAATCATTGTGTGCTAGGAACATGGGACCAAATACTAAACTTCACTACTTTAATAGACATAAGTGAATTTGTCCCCTAAAATGTAGGGGATAATGTATAAAAAAAAGTGCTGTAATTTCTAAAAACAGTTCACCCAATACAGATGGAAATACCTGCACTTTAACCTCATAGTCATTGTATCATTTTCAAACCCAAAGTGCCAGAGGACTGAAAGCTGACAGTCCTGCACTTTAACCTCATAGTCATTGTATCATTTTCAAACCCAAAGTGCCGGAGGACTGAAAGCTGACAGTCCTGCACTTTAACCTAGCTGTGGTTGTATCTCACAATTTTTGTAAATGCAAAAATAACAACCATTGATGTGGCAACAACAAAATGGGTCACTGCTGTCCCAATACTATCGTCACTACTGTCCCAATACTATCGTCACTACTGTCCCAATACTATCGTCACTACTGTCCCAATACTATCGTCACTACTGTCCCAATACTATCGTCACTACTGTCCCAATACTATCGTCACTACTGTCCCAATACTATCGTCACTACTGTCCCAATACTATCGTCACAACTGTCCCAATACTATCGTCACTACTGTCCCAATACTATCATCACAACTGTCCCAATACTATCGTCACTACTGTCCCAATATTATCGTCACTACTGTCCCAATACTATCGTCACTACTGTCCCAATACTGTTGGACCTCACTGCAGGATCTGAATCTGACTGAATGACAACACGAGATGGACTAGAAGGATGGATCACGCTGTGACCATGTTGTTGACACATCAGTTATATTCAAAGAATTGTGAGACACAACAACAGCTATCAGAAAGAAAGGATTTGAGGCCTGCGAGGGGTATAACATGCCGATTACCTGCATCATTTGTAATCGGATTAGAACCTATTCTCTAACACAGAGGAGGCCGTCCCATTCTCTAACACAGAGGAGGCCGTCCCATTCTCTAACACAGAGGAGGCCGTCCCATTCTCTAACACAGAGGAGGAGGCCGTCCCATTCTCTAACACAGAGGAGGCCGTCCCATTCTCTAACACAGAGGAGGCCGTCCCATTCTCTAACACAGAGGCCGTCCCATTCTCTAACACAGAGGCTACCCCCCCCCCCCCCACTCTTCTGGTCACCCCCCTCCCCCCCCCCACACACACACCCTCTGGTTCACCTTCCAACAGGACAACGACCCTAAGCACACAGCCGAGACAACACAGGAGTGGCTTCGGGACACGTCTCTGAATGTTCTTGAGTGGCCCAGCCAGAACCCGGACTTGAACCCGATCGAACATCTCTGGAGACCTGAAATTACAGTGCAGCAATGCTCCCCAACCAACCTGACAGAGCTTGAGAAGATCTGCAGAGAAAAATGGGAGAAAATCCACAAATACAGGTGTACCAAGCTTGTAGCGTCATACCCAAGAAGACTGTAATTGCTGCCAAAGGTACTGAGTAAAGGGTCTGAATACTTATGTAAAATGGGATTTTTTTATTTATTTAAATTTGCCAAAATTTAAATTTGTTTTACTTTGCCATTATGGGGTATTGTGTGTAGATTGATGAGGGGGGAAAAAACATTTTAATACATTTTAGAATAAAGCTGTATCGTTACAAAATGTGGATAAAGTGAAGAGTCTGAATACTTCCTGTATTCATGTCCCAAAAATACAGATAGTTAGTATATACAGTGCCTTGCGAAAGTATTCGTCCCCCTTGAACTTTGCGACCTTTTGCCACATTTCAGGCTTCAAACATAAAGATATAAAACTGTATTTTTTTGTGAAGAATCAACAACAAGTGGGACACAATCATGAAGTGGAACGACATTTATTGGATATTTCAAACTTTTTTAACAAATCAAAAACTGAAAAATTGGGCATGCAAAATTATTCAGCCTCTTTAAGTTAATACTTTGTAGCGCCACCTTTTGCTTCGATTACAGCACAAAAAAAATACAGTTTTATATCTTTATGTTTGAAGCCTGAAATGTGGCAAAAGGTCGCAAAGTTCAAGGGGGCCGAATACTTTCGCAAGGCACTGTATATATAGTTTTCATCTGACACCTAATTTAATATGCTCCTATGAACTTCACATGTTGTTGCTCATGGTCCTTTTACATGGAATTACCCAGAAACCCAGCTGGGCTACAAGCCTGTATGGTTTAACAGGTTCACATGAGCGCCAGAGAGAGGGGGAGGAAGAGAGAGGGGGAGGAAGAGAGAGGGGGAGGAAAAGAGAAGGGGAAGAAAAGAGGGAGGAAAAGAGAAGGGGAAGAAAAGAGGGGGAGGAAGAGAGGGGGAGGAAGAGAGGGGGAGGAAAAGGGGGAGGAAAAGAGGGGGGGAGAAGGGGAGGAAAAGAGGGGGGAGAAGGGGAAGAAAAGAGAGGTGGAGGAAGAGAGAGGGGAGGAAGAGAGAAGGGTAGGAAAATGTCCTCCGGCTCAAAATGTTTCCCGCCACGTAAGCTTCTATTACGGGTTTTTGAAAATCAAGTTGTCTATTTAGAGAAACTACACTATGAGACAGCTGCAGAGCAGCTCAGGTGTTTTGTAGGATCGGGTACACACTAACATATGAAGATATTAAAGAAATAAGACGGGTTAGCTGACAACATGAAAATTATGTCATCGCTTCAATGGAGCAGAAATCTGTGTGTTGTTGTGATTCTGGATGGCCTTGTTGTGATTCTGGATGGCCTTGTTGTGAATCTGGATGGCCTTGTTGTGATTCTGGATGGCCTTGTTGTGATTCTGGATGGCCTTGTTGTGATTCTGGATGGCTTTGTTGTGAATCTGGATGGCCTTGTTGTGAATCTGGATGGCCTTGTTGTGAATCTGGATGGCCTTGTTGTGAATCTGGATGGCCTTGTTGTGAATCTGGATGGCCTTGTTGTGAATCTGGATGGCCTTGTTGTGAATCTGGATGGCCTTGTTGTGAATCTGGATGGCCTTGTAGCGCAACGTCAGTGAAACGACCGCCCGAACTCAGATAGGATACTCTGGACTTGCTCCACGTAACGTCCGTCAAGCTGTGCTGTATCCTTGCCCGTGACGTTCAGGATCATGTGTTGAAAGAAGTGCAGGTCCTTACGTTGCAGCTTTCTTGTGAGCAGCAAAAAAACACACAAAAAAAACCTCCTCTCACTGTCAACTGCGTTTATTTGTCAGCAAACTTAACATGTGTAAATAATTGTATGATCATAACAAGATTCAACAACTAAGACATAAATTTAACAAGTTCCACAGACATGTGACTAAAAGAAACGGAACAATGAGTCCCTGAACAAAGGGGGGAGGTCAAAATCAAAAGTAACAGTCAGTATCTGGTGTGGCCACCAGCTGCAATAAGTACTGCAGTGTATCTCCATCCAGTTCTTGCTGTGAGATGTTACCCCACTCTTCCACCAAGGCACCTGCAAGTTCTCAAACATTTCTGGGGGGGGGAATGGCCCTAGCCCTCACCCTCCGATCCAACAGGTCCCAGATGTGCTCAATGGGATTGAGATCCGGGCTCTTCGCTGGCCATGGCAGAACACTGGCATTCCTTTGGATGGCCTTGTTGTGATTCTGGATGGCCAGATACAATGTAGACCAGATATTGCCCATCCCTTGACATGAGATCTACTTTTTCCCCATTTGCCAACCAGATGGAGATCTACCCGTCTCTAAACCAACCATCAAACTGTGTGAAAAGCCATATGAAAAGCAATGAGGATGGACCCTGCTGCTATGATACCTATCTGACACCCAAATATAACATGGACCAATAACATGTTTTCCACAAATAAGTGCAACAAATTTAATTTCTTAACCGTAGTGTGACTTTTGGCATTTTGGGTGGAGGCAAGTCGTTTGTCATAGTCAGGGCTGTAAGCAGCTTGTTGCAAGTCTCTCACAACGTGGTCGTCAGTCATACTAGATCTGTACTTGGATTTAATTGTCTTCATGTGAGGAAATGCAGACTCACAGGAAGTAGGTTGATCAGGAAAAAAAAGGGTTGATAAATTGAGAGCACATCTTCTTATGTTGGGATCCTTTTCCTCCAGTTTCCCAGAACTCTTCCTTCATCTCAGTGGCTACCCTTGGATTTCATCCGAATGTCATTTTGAAGGTTGACAATTTCAGTTTCCTGCTATAGTTGTGGTCAATTGAAAAAAAAAAAAATGGTCTCATTTTGGAGGCAATGACTTCCACATTTATGTCTGTGCCAAACGGAAAGCACATATAAAAAGTGGCAACGGGCTCAAGTGATGCAACGTTAGTGAAACGACTGTCGAACTCAGATGAGATGCTCTGGACTTGCTCCACCTAACGTCCGTCAAGCTGTGCTGTATCCTTGCCCGTGACGTTCAGGGTCTGAATACATGTGTTGAAAGAAGTGCAGGTCCTTACGTTGCAGCTTCCTTGTGAGCATCAAAAAAAAAAATTACAAAAAAAATAATAAATAAAAAACGTCCTCACTGTCAACTGCGTTTATTTGTCAGTAAACTTAACATGTGTAAATAATTGTATGATCATAACAAGATTCAACAACAGACATAAATTTAACAAGTTCCACAGACATGTGACTAATAGAAATGGAATAATGTGTCCCTGAACAAAGGGGGGAGGTCAAAATCAAAAGTAACAGTCAGTATCTGGTGTGGCCACCAGCTGCATTAAGTACTGCAGTGCATTTCCATCCAGTTCTTGCTGTGAGATGTTACCCCACTCTTCCACCAAGGCACCTGCAAGTTCTCAAACATTTCTGGGGGGGGGAATGGCCCTAGCCCTCACCCTCCGATCCAACAGGTCCCAGATGTGCTCAATGGGATTGAGATCCGGGCTCTTCGCTGGCCATGGCAGAACACTGGCATTCCTTTGGATGGCCTTGTTGTGATTCTGGATGGCCAGATACAATGTAGACCAGATATTGCCCATCCCTTGACATGAGATCTACTTTTTCCCCATTTGCCAACCAGATGGAGATCTACCCGTCTCTAAACCAACCATCAAACTGCGTGAAAAGCCATATGAAAAGCAATGAGGATGGACCCTGCTGCTATGATACCTATCTGACACCCAAATATAACATGGACCAATAACATGTTTTCCACAAATAAGTGCAACAAATTTAATTTCTTAACCGTAGTGTGACTTTTGGCATTTTGGGTGGAGGCAAGTCGTTTGTCATAGTCAGGGCTGTAAGCAGCTTGTTGCAAGTCTCTCACAACGTGGTCGTCAGTCATACTAGATCTGTACTTGGATTTAATTGTCTTCATGTGAGGAAATGCAGACTCACAGGAAGTAGGTTGATCAGAAAAAAAGGGTTGATAAATTGAGAGCACATCTTCTTATGTTGGGATCCTTTTCCTCCAGTTTCCCAGAACTCTTCCTTCATCTCAGTGGCTACCCTTTGATTTCATCCGAATGTCATTTTGAAGGTTGACAATTTCAGTTTCCTGCTATAGTTGTGGTCAATTGAAAAAAAAAAATGGTCTCATTTTGGAGGCAATGACTTCCACATTTATGTCTGTGCCAAACGGAAAGCACATATAAAAAGTGGCAACGGGCTCAAGTGATGCAACGTTAGTGAAACGACTGTCGAACTCAGATGAGATGCTCTGGACTTGCTCCACCTAACGTCCGTCAAGCTGTGCTGTATCCTTGCCCGTGACGTTCAGGGTCTGAATACATGTGTTGAAAGAAGTGCAGGTCCTTACGTTGCAGCTTCCTTGTGAGCATCAAAAAAAAATATTACAAAAAAATTAATAAATAAAAAACGTCCTCACTGTCAACTGCGTTTATTTGTCAGTAAACTTAACATGTGTAAATAATTGTATGATCATAACAAGATTCAACAACTGAGACATAAATTTAACAAGTTCCACAGACATGTGACTAATAGAAATGGAATAATGTGTCCCTGAACAAAGGGGGGAGGTCAAAATCAAAAGTAACAGTCAGTATCTGGTGTGGCCACCAGCTGCATTAAGTACTGCAGTGCATTTCCATCCAGTTCTTGCTGTGCGATGTTACCCCACTCTTCCACCAAGGCACCTGCAAGTTCTCAAACATTTCTGGGGGGGAAATGGCCCTAGCCCTCACCCTCCGATCCAACAGGTCCCAGACGTGATCATTGGGATTGAGATCCGGGCTCTTCGCTGGCCATGGCAGAACACTGACATTCCTATCTTGCAGGAAATCACGCACAGAACGAGCAGTATGGCTGGTGGCATTGTCATGCTGGAAGGTCATGTCAGGATGAGCCTGCAGGAAGGGTACCACATGAGGGAGGAGGATGTCTTCCCTGTAAACGTACAGCGTTGAGATTGCCTGTAATGACGACAAGCTCAGTTTGATGATGCTGTGACACACCGCCCCAGACCATGACGGACCCTCCACCTCCAAATCGATCCCGCTCCAGAGTACAGGCCTCGGTGTAACGCTCATTCCTTTGACGATAAACACAAATCTGACCATCACCCCTGGTGAGACAAAACCGTGACTCATCAGTGAAGAACAGTCCTGTCTGTCCTTTTCAGTCCTGTCTGGTCCAGCGACGGTGTGTTTGTTCCCATAGGCGATGTTGTTGCCGGTGATGTCTGGTGAGGACCTGCCTTACAACAGGCCTACAAGCCCTCAGTCCAGCCTCTCTCAGCCTATTGCGGACAGTCTGAGCACTGATGGAGGGATTGTGCGTTCCTGGTGTAACTCGGGCAGTTGTTGTTGCCATCCTGTTCCTGTCCCGCAGGTGTGATGTTCGGATGTACCGATCCTGTGCAGGTGTTGTTACACGTGGTCTGCCACTGCATGGACGATCAGCTGTCTGTCCTGTCCCCTGTAGCGCTGTCTTAGGCGTCTCACAGTACGGATATTGCAATTTATTACCCTGGGCACATCTGCAGTCCTCATGCCTTCTTGCAGCATGCCTAAGGCATGTTCACGCAGATGAGCAGGGACCCTGGGCATCTTTCTTTTGGTGTTTTTCACAGTCAGTAGAAAGGCCTCTTTAGTGTCCTAAGTTTTCATAACTGTGACCTTAATTGCCTACAATCTGTAAGCTGTTAGTGTCTTAACGACCGTTCCACAGGTGCATGTTCATTAATTGTTTATGGTTCATTGAACAAGCATGGGAAACAGTGTTTAAACCCTTTACAATGAAGATCTGTGAAGTTATTTGGATTTTTACTAATTATCTTTGAAAGACAAGGTCCTGAAAAAAAGTTGAACCGTATAAACCAATCAGAATTTTATTTTTTTATTTTACCTTTATTTAACTAGGCAAGTCAGTTAAGAACAAAGTCTTATTTGCAATGACGGCCTAGGAACAGTGGGTTAACTGCCTGTTCAGGGGCAGAACGACAGATTTTTACCTTGTCAGCTTGGGGGTTTGAACTTGCAACCTTCCAGTTACTCATCCAACGCTCTAACCACTAGGCTACCCTGCCGCCTCTACGCTCTAACCACTAGGCTACCCTCCCGCCTCTACGCTCTAACCACTAGGCTACCCTGAGAAAGACCCATTGAAATCACTTAGAATGTATGTTTTGCCATCCGAGGATCACTCACTACTCAAAGCAAATGTACAACTTTTGCTAATCAAAAACTAAAAATACTGGCATATACAATCATACCGTCCAATTGTTTTTTTACGTTTTTTTTTATTTTTTAGATACATCGATATAATATTTTGACCATATCGCCCAGCCCTAATGTAAGACCAAGCATTACCCCATTAACGAACTCCAAGTTTCTTAGGCCTTGTGATTCTGGCCAGACAGCTACCAACAACAGCGAGAAGCTGCCGTACTCATCCAACGCTCTAACCACTAGGCTACCCTGCCTCCTCTACACTCTAACCACTAGGCTACCCTGCCGCCTCTACACTCTAACCACGCCTCTACCCTGCCGCTACGCTCTAACCACTAGGCTACCCTACCTCCTCTACGCTCTAACCACTAGGCTACCCTACCTCCTCTACACTCTAACCACTAGGCTACCCTGCCTCCTCTACACTCTAACCACTAGGCTACCTGCCTCCTCTACACTCTAACCACTAGGCTACCCTGCCGCCTCTACACTCTAACCACTAGGCTACCCTACCTCCTCTACACTCTAACCACTAGGCTACCCTGAGAAACAGGGGAATCGTTTTATCTTGTTCTTGACATCATGTCTTGTTGAGGTGCTTTGACCGATGCCACGTCTATGCTAACATGGCAACAAACAAAACAAATTGCTAGCTTGCTTACCAACAATTGTAACGATGTATTTGAGACAACACATGTGCTCATTGTGCATATATGTATTTATGTTTTCAATAAAACACTGGAGACTAAATATTTTACATGTCAATCTTAGCCACGTGTCAAACTCCATTCCACGGAGGGCCTAGTGTCCGAGGGTTCTCTCCTCCTTTGTGCTTGGTTGATCAATTAAGGTCACTAATTAGTAAGTAACTCCCCTCACCAGGTTGTCTAGGTCTTAATTGAAAGGGGGAAAAAAAACAACACAGACACTAGGCCCTCCATTGAATGAGTTTGACACCCCTGATCTAAGCCAACCCTGTCTGTTGTGCACGTGTCAGTTTTGTTACAAAACCACCAACCCATCTATACTGAGGGTTTGGCTGTTGTCTCATTAAATTGGGATAGGCAAGGATGGGGTGGATTTGAGCCAGGCTAAACATCCAAGTGCATCAGCTCCTTTTGCTTGCTCTCTACAGTGAACCTGGCTGGCTGCTACTGTAAGAAATGTGATTGCAAAAAAAAACAATCTTGACTGAAGCACCGCTGCAAGAAGATGCCCTATTAGAACCAATAGGCCTATTCACATTCAATGATGGAAACTGTTGCGTCAATCAAAACGTTTAGGAGGACTGTGCTGCGAAGTGGCTTGTCATCTCGAAACTTCCTTTTAAAAAAAACACAAGTTTTGAAACCGGTGACTTGAGAAACAGGACACTAAACATGGACTCATGTTGCTTTTGCCTAGTAAATAGCAGGCTAATCCATATTGCGAGAGGCTGAGGGATAGACGGTTTCTGGCAACCTTTCTACACAAGGCAAATGCAACATTACAAGGTAGTTAATGATTAAGAGCCATCCCACTCATTTCAGTTCGGGCTCTGATCTCAAATAAGGTTATTGGATAACGTCACTCTTGTTTCACTTTTACATGTAGGCCCTGCATCTGTATTGAAGGGGTGGGTGTGGGGTTGCGTTCCAAAACATTATCTTCTTGAAAACAAGGAAGGACCATTCAGATTCTGCTTACATACAACATGTAGACATTTGACGCTCTGACTCAGAGCCAAGTTGCATATGTTTTGTTGTTGGCCTGTGTTAACGCCGTATAATGTACAGTGGGCAACACGTGTATACAATTATAATAAAATAACAAACAGTTGCTACAGACATGTCAGTAACTATTGCTTCCATCAACTCACCACGTCCCAAAAATATATATATATATATATAAAAGCTTTCATATGGTTGATACATTTACCTTTCGCAACGCTTGGACGAAGAGGCCTCGCCATTTGTGACTGTTCTCGTCACTTGAAAAGTCGTATATTTGTTGCGGCTGCATGGCTCCTTACTGTTGCCGTGATCCGGACTGTCAGCATCGGCCCCGGCGTGTCCTGGTGCGGGTCGGTCAGTCCAGGCACGGTGGAAAGGCAGCTTGAGCTAACTAAGAGATATATATATATATAAAACACTAGCTAAACCGTACACTAAATCGAGCAAAGTTTGAAAATGCTAACTAGAAAGAAAAAGAAAAAAAACATGTCTTACTGTTAGCGAGCTGATTGAAGTGCAAAGCACATATATAAACTAGTTAGCGATAACCTGAGATTCAAATTGGACAAAGTGCTAAGCTAAGCTATGCTAGGCTAGCAACTCGTTAGCGGTCTCATTTACTAGCTAGTTGATATGTTAGCTCGCCTAGTGCGCTAGCTAATTAGTTAGCCAACTCGGGCTTTCCTTTCAAGCGTTTCTATCTAACTAGATAAACCAATGATTAGCTAGTTAGCTAACTGGCAAACTCTATTGCTTATTTTAGATAGTTAGCCTGGTAGATGTAAAAAAAAAAAAAAACATATAGCCAGCTAGTTAGCCATTTCAATGAAATGTCACGACTGAACGTATAATGTTACTGCCTATTGTAACTTAGCGCTTAGCGCTATCACCTAGCTAGCTAGAGAGAAGACTGTATCTGTATGCAAAGGCTGTCTAATCATGGCCTTGGTGCACTCTGAGTTAGCTGTGACTATTCATTCATATTCCAAAAGGAGTAAACTTTCTCCTGTGTTTACTTCGACAATCATCCCCATCATATTTTTTTCCGCATCGGGTTAAATCGCGCACTTCAATAACAATCCCATTTAGAAGAAGTCAGAGAGGCATGTTTATCCAGTGTCCAGTGGCACAAGAAGCGCTTTGTTGATGTGTTGTTGATGTGTTGTTGTTGTTGTTGTTGTTATCGTTGGAGATGTTTCGTCCCCTCAACTCTTAACGTCGGGTGCCCGAATCTCGGCCGGTTCACTTTGCGTCCTGCGTAGGCACGCAGTGAGTTTGCGTAAACACGACGTGCGTGGAGGGGGGAAAACCCACTTTGGTCCAGGGAAAGAGTGTGGGGTGGGGAAGGACCACAAGTTTAATGTACCTCACTTTATTTATAGTTTAACAAAATAAGTATACCTTGTTAGTTTATCATTATTGCTTATGACATTAAAAGGAGATTGTTTTTGCATGATTTCAATTGGATCCAACTTTTGAAATTAAGTAACTCAGAAACCGAAAATAACATTTTATTTTAATTTTAAATCATACTTCATGGGAACATATTTAACATGTGACTATGTTTAATTAAACAGTAGTGGCTGTAATAAAATAGGCTTACATGATTTCACTGTGAGTCAGCTTCCACCATTGTGCAGTTCGGTTACTGTACTGTAAGATCCTGCCCCCACGTGGACATCAAAGGACCGTGCTCACACATTCAGGGGAATGACGAGAGAAATAATGTCCACTTAGTGTACAAAACCATTAGGAACACCTTCCTAATTTTGAGTTGCACCCACTTTCCCCCTCAGGACATCCTCAGTTCGTCAGGGACATGGACTTCAAGGGAGTCTGAAAGCATTCCACAGGGATGCTGGCTCATTATTGACTGCATGTTTGTTTATTCCATGTGAAACTCTGTTGTTGTTTTTTGTTTGTGTCCCACTGCTTTGCTTTATCTTGGCCAGGTCGCAGTTGTAAATGAGAACTTGTTCACAACTAGCCTACCTGGTTAAATAAAGGTGTTCACAACTAGCCTACCTGGTTAAATAAAGGTGTTCTCAACTAGCCTACCTGGTTAAATAAAGGTGTTCTCAACTGGCCTACCTGGTTAAATAAAGGTGTTCTCAACTAGCCTACCTGGTTAAATAAAGGTGTTCTCAACTAGCCTACCTGGTTAAATAAAGGTGTTCTCAACTAGCCTACCTGGTTAAATAAAGGTGTTCTCAACTAGCCTACCTGGTTAAATAAAGGTGTTCTCAACTAGCCTACCTGGTTAAATAAAGGTGTTCTCAACTAGCCTACCTGGTTAAATAAAGGTGTTCTCAACTAGCCTACCTGGTTAAATAAAGGTGTTCTCAACTAGCCTACCTGGTTAAATAAAGGTGTTCTCAACTAGCCTACCTGGTTAAATAAAGGTGTTCTCAACTAGCCTACCTGGTTAAATAAAGGTGTTCTCAACTGGCCTACCTGGTTAAATAAAGGTGTTCTCAACTAGCCTACCTGGTTAAATAAAGGTGTTCTCAACTAGCCTACCTGGTTAAATAAAGGTGTTCTCAACTAGCCTACCTGGTTAAATAAAGGTGTTCTCAACTAGCCTACCTGGTTAAATAAAGGTGTTCTCAACTAGCCTACCTGGTTAAATAAAGGTGTTCTCAACTAGCCTACCTGGTTAAATAAAGGTGTTCTCAACTAGCCTACCTGGTTAAATAAAGGTGTTCTCAACTAGCCTACCTGGTTAAATAAAGGTGAAATTTGAACAAATAAACTCCCAACAGTTGGCAAGGTTTGTTGGATGAGTGGATGTTCTGTGGGTTCCATTTCTGCAATACAGTTGAGAAAGGGACAAGGGGGGATACCTAGTCAGTTGGAACGGGGGATACCTAGTCAGTTGGAACGGGGGATACCTAGTCAGTTGGAACGGGGGGGATACCTAGTCAGTTGGAACGGGGGGATACCTAGTCAGTTGTACAGGGGGATACCTAGTCAGTTGGAACAGTTGGGGGGATACCTAGTCAGTTGGAACGGGGGATACCTAGTCAGTTGGAAAGGGGGATACCTAGTCAGTTGGAAAGGGGGATACCTAGTCAGTTGGAAAGGGGGATACCTAGTCAGTTGGAACGGGGGATACCTAGTCAGTTGGAACGGGGGATACCTAGTCAGTTGGAACGGGGGGATACCTAGTCAGTTGGAAAGGGGGATACCTCAGTTGTCAGTTGGAAAGGGAAAGGGGGATACCTAGTCAGTTGTAAAGGGAAAGGGGGATACCTAGTCAGTTGATACCTAGTCAGGAAAGGGGGATACCTAGTCAGTTGTAAAGGGAAAGGGGGATACCTAGTCAGTTGTACAGGGGGGGGATACCTAGTCAGTTGTAAAGGGAAAGGGGGATACCTAGTCAGTTGGAAAGGGAAAGGGGGATACCTAGTCAGTTGTACAGGGGGGATACCTAGTCAGTTGTAAAGGGAAAGGGGGATACCTAGTCAGTTGGAAAGGGGGGGATACCTAGTCAGTTGGAAAGGGGGATACCTAGTCAGTTGGAAAGGGAAAGGGGGGATACCTAGTCAGTTGTACAGGGAAAGGGGGATACCTAGTCAGTTGGAAAGGGGGGATACCTAGTCAGTTGTACAGGGGGGGATACCTAGTCAGTTGTAAAGGGGGATACCTAGTCAGTTGGAAAGGGGGATACCTAGTCAGTTGGAAAGGGGGGATACCTAGTCAGTTGGAAAGGGGGATACCTAGTCAGTTGTACAGGGGGGATACCTAGTCAGTTGTACAGGGGGGATACCTAGTCAGTTGGAACGGGGGATACCTAGTCAGTTGTACAGGGGGATACCTAGTCAGTTGGAAAGGGGGGATACCTAGTCAGTTGTACAGGGGGGATACCTAGTCAGTTGTACAGGGGGGATACCTAGTCAGTTGGAAAGGGGGATACCTAGTCAGTTGTACAGGGGGGATACCTAGTCAGTTGTACAGGGGGGATACCTAGTCAGTTGTACAGGGGGGATACCTAGTCAGTTGTAAAGGGAAAGTTGGGGGGGATACCTAGTCAGTTGGAACGGGGGGATACCTAGTCAGTTGGAACGGGGGATACCTAGTCAGTTGGAACGGGGGGGATACCTAGTCAGTTGGAAAGGGGGATACCTAGTCAGTTGGAAAGGGAAAGGGGGATACCTAGTCAGTTGTACAGGGAAAGGGGGATACCTAGTCAGTTGGAAAGGGAAAGGGGGATACCTAGTCAGTTGTAGGGGGGGGATACCTAGTCAGTTGTAAAGGGAAAGGGGGATACCTAGTCAGTTGGAAAGGGAAAGGGGGATACCTAGTCAGTTGTACAGGGGGGATACCTAGTCAGTTGTAAAGGGAAAGGGGGATACCTAGTCAGTTGGAAAGGGGGATACCTAGTCAGTTGGAAAGGGGGATACCTAGTCAGTTGGAAAGGGAAAGGGGGATACCTAGTCAGTTGTACAGGGAAAGGGGGATACCTAGTCAGTTGGAAAGGGGGATACCTAGTCAGTTGTACAGGGGGGATACCTAGTCAGTTGTAAAGGGGGATACCTAGTCAGTTGGAAAGGGGGATACCTAGTCAGTTGGAAAGGGGGATACCTAGTCAGTTGGAAAGGGGGATACCTAGTCAGTTGTACAGGGGGATACCTAGTCAGTTGTACAGGGGGGATACCTAGTCAGTTGGAACGGGGGGATACCTAGTCAGTTGTACAGGGGGATACCTAGTCAGTTGGAAAGGGGGGATACCTAGTCAGTTGTACAGGGGGATACCTAGTCAGTTGTACAGGGGGATACCTAGTCAGTTGGAAAGGGGGATACCTAGTCAGTTGTACAGGGGGGATACCTAGTCAGTTGTACAGGGGGGATACCTAGTCAGTTGTACAGGGGGGATACCTAGTCAGTTGTAAAGGGAAAGGGGGATACCTAGTCAGTTGTACAGGGGGATACCTAGTCAGTTGTACAGGGGGATACCTAGTCAGTTGGAAAGGGGGATACCTAGTCAGTTGTACAGGGGGGATACCTAGTCAGTTGGAAAGGGGGATACCTAGTCAGTTGTACAGGGGGGATACCTAGTCAGTTGGAACGGGGGATACCTAGTCAGTTGTACAGGGGGGATACCTAGTCAGTTGGAAAGGGGGATATCTAGTCAGTTGGAAAGGGAAAGGGGGATACCTAGTCAGTTGGAAAGGGGGATACCTAGTCAGTTGGAAAGGGGGATACCTAGTCAGTTGTACAGGGGGGATACCTAGTCAGTTGTAGTCAGTTGGGGGGATACCTAGTCAGTTGGAACGGGGGGATACCTAGTCAGTTGGAACGGGGGGATACCTAGTCAGTTGGAACGGGGGGATACCTAGTCAGTTGGAACGGGGGATACCTAGTCAGTTGGAAAGGGAAAGGGGGATACCTAGTCAGTTGGAAAGGGAAAGGGGGATACCTAGTCAGTTGGAAAGGGGATACCTAGTCAGTTGGAAAGGGGGATACCTAGTCAGTTGGAAAGGGGGATACCTAGTCAGTTGGAAAGGGAAAGGGGGATACCTAGTCAGTTGTACAGGGGGATACCTAGTCAGTTGGAAAGGGGGATACCTAGTCAGTTGGAAAGGGAAAGGGGGATACCTAGTCAGTTGGAAAGGGAAAGGGGGATACCTAGTCAGTTGGAAAGGGGGATACCTAGTCAGTTGGAAAGGGGGATACCTAGTCAGTTGGAAAGGGAAAGGGGGGATACCTAGTCAGTTGTAAAGGGAAAGGGGGGATACCTAGTCAGTTGTACAGGGAAAGGGGGGATACCTAGTCAGTTGTACAGGGAAAGGGGGGATACCTAGTCAGTTGTACAGGGAAAGGGGGATACCTAGTCAGTTGTAAGGGAAAGGGGGATACCTAGTCAGTTGTAAGGGAAAGGGGGATACCTAGTCAGTTGTAAAGGGAAAGGGGGATACCTAGTCAGTTGGAAAGGGGGATACCTAGTCAGTTGGAAAGGGGGATACCTAGTCAGTTGGAAAGGGAAAGGGGGATACCTAGTCAGTTGGAAAGGGGGATACCTAGTCAGTTGGAAAGGGGGGATACCTAGTCAGTTGGAAAGGGAAAGGGGGATACCTAGTCAGTTGGAAAGGGGGATACCTAGTCAGTTGGAAAGGGGGATACCTAGTCAGTTGGAAAGGGGGATACCTAGTCAGTTGGAAAGGGAAAGGGGGATACCTAGTCAGTTGTAAAGGGAAAGGGGGATACCTAGTCAGTTGTACAGGGAAAGGGGGATACCTAGTCAGTTGGAAAGGGAAAGGGGGATACCTAGTCAGTTGGAAAGGGAAAGGGGGATACCTAGTCAGTTGGAAAGGGAAAGGGGGATACCTAGTCAGTTGTAAAGGGAAAGGGGGATACCTAGTCAGTTGGAAAGGGGGATACCTAGTCAGTTGGAAAGGGAAAGGGGGATACCTAGTCAGTTGGAAGGGGGATACCTAGTCAGTTGGAACGGGGGGATACCTAGTCAGTTGGAACGGGGGATACCGAGTCAGTTGGAACGGGGGATACCTAGTCAGTTGGAAAGGGGGATACCTAGTCAGTTGGAACGGGGGGATACCTAGTCAGTTGGAAAGGGGGATACCTAGTCAGTTGTACAGGGAAAGGGGGATACCTAGTCAGTTGGAAAGGGAAAGGGGGATACCTAGTCAGTTGTACAGGGGGATACCTAGTCAGTTGGAAAGGGAAAGGGGGATACCTAGTCAGTTGTACAGGGGGGATACCTAGTCAGTTGTACAGGGGGATACCTAGTCAGTTGTAAAGGGAAAGGGGGATACCTAGTCAGTTGGAAAGGGGGGATACCTAGTCAGTTGGAAAGGGGGATACCTAGTCAGTTGGAAAGGGAAAGGGGGGATACCTAGTCAGTTGTACAGGGAAAGGGGGATACCTAGTCAGTTGTACAGGGAAAGGGGGGATACCTAGTCAGTTGTACGGGGGGGATACCTAGTCAGTTGTACAGGGGGGATACCTAGTCAGTTGTACAGGGGGGGGGGGGATACCTAGTCAGTTGGAAAGGGGGGATACCTAGTCAGTTGGAAAGGGGGATACCTAGTCAGTTGGAAAGGGGGATACCTAGTCAGTTGTACAGGGGGATACCTAGTCAGTTGTACAGGGGGGATACCTAGTCAGTTGTACAGGGGGGATACCTAGTCAGTTGGAACGGGGGATACCTAGTCAGTTGTACAGGGGGGATACCTAGTCAGTTGGAAAGGGGGATACCTAGTCAGTTGTACAGGGGGGATACCTAGTCAGTTGTACAGGGGGGATACCTAGTCAGTTGTACAGGGGGGATACCTAGTCAGTTGTACAGGGGGGATACCTAGTCAGTTGTACAGGGGGATACCTAGTCAGTTGTAAAGGGGGATACCTAGTCAGTTGTACAGGGGGATACCTAGTCAGTTGGAAAGGGGGATACCTAGTCAGTTGTACAGGGGGGATACCTAGTCAGTTGGAAAGGGGGATACCTAGTCAGTTGTACAGGGGGATACCTAGTCAGTTGGAACGGGGGATACCTAGTCAGTTGTACAGGGGGATACCTAGTCAGTTGGAAAGGGGGATACCTAGTCAGTTGGAAAGGGGGATACCTAGTCAGTTGGAAAGGGGGATACCTAGTCAGTTGGAAAGGGGGATACCTAGTCAGTTGGAAGGGGGGGGATACCTAGTCAGTTGGAACGGGGGGGGATACCTAGTCAGTTGTAAAGGGGGATACCTAGTCAGTTGGAAGGGGGGGGGATACCTAGTCAGTTGGAACGGGGGGATACCTAGTCAGTTGTACAGGGGGGATACCTAGTCAGTTGGAACGGGGGATACCTAGTCAGTTGTACAGGGGGATACCTAGTCAGTTGGAAAGGGGGATACCTAGTCAGTTGGAAAGGGAAAGGGGGATACCTAGTCAGTTGGAAAGGGGGGATACCTAGTCAGTTGGAAAGGGGGGATACCTAGTCAGTTGGAAAGGGGGGATACCTAGTCAGTTGGAAAGGGGGATACCTAGTCAGTTGTACAGGGGGATACCTAGTCAGTTGGAAAGGGGGATACCTAGTCAGTTGGAAAGGGAAAGGGGGATACCTAGTCAGTTGGAAAGGGAAAGGGGGATACCTAGTCAGTTGGAAAGGGAAAGGGGGATACCTAGTCAGTTGGAAAGGGGGATACCTAGTCAGTTGGAAAGGGGGATACCTAGTCAGTTGGAAAGGGAAAGGGGGGATACCTAGTCAGTTGTAAAGGGAAAGGGGTGGGGATACCTAGTCAGTTGTACAGGGAAAGGGGGATACCTAGTCAGTTGTACAGGGAAAGGGGGGATACCTAGTCAGTTGTACAGGGAAAGGGGGATACCTAGTCAGTTGTAAAGGGAAAGGGGGATACCTAGTCAGTTGTACAGGGAAAGGGGGATACCTAGTCAGTTGTAAAGGGAAAGGGGGATACCTAGTCAGTTGGAAAGGGGGATACCTAGTCAGTTGGAAAGGGAAAGGGGGATACCTAGTCAGTTGGAAAGGGAAAGGGGGATACCTAGTCAGTTGGAAAGGGGGATACCTAGTCAGTTGGAAAGGGGGATACCTAGTCAGTTGGAAAGGGAAAGGGGGGATACCTAGTCAGTTGTAAAGGGAAAGGGGGGATACCTAGTCAGTTGTACAGGGAAAGGGGGGATACCTAGTCAGTTGTACAGGGAAAGGGGGGATACCTAGTCAGTTGTACAGGGAAAGGGGGATACCTAGTCAGTTGTACAGGGAAAGGGGGATACCTAGTCAGTTGTACAGGGAAAGGGGGATACCTAGTCAGTTGTAAAGGGAAAGGGGGATACCTAGTCAGTTGGAAAGGGAAAGGGGGATACCTAGTCAGTTGGAAAGGGGGGATACCTAGTCAGTTGTACAGGGACAAGGGGGATACCTAGTCAGTTGTAAAGGGAAAGGGGGATACCTAGTCAGTTGTAAAGGGAAAGGGGGATACCTAGTCAGTTGGAAAGGGGGATACCTAGTCAGTTGGAAAGGGAAAGGGGGATACCTAGTCAGTTGGAAAGGGGGATACCTAGTCAGTTGGAAAGGGAAAGGGGGATACCTAGTCAGTTGGAAAGGGAAAGGGGGATACCTAGTCAGTTGGAACGGGGGATACCTAGTCAGTTGGAACGGGGGGAGTCAGTTGGAACGGGGGATACCTAGTCAGTTGGAAGGGGGATACCTAGTCAGTTGGAAAGGGGGATACCTAGTCAGTTGTAAAGGGAAAGGGGGATACCTAGTCAGTTGGAAAGGGGGATACCTAGTCAGTTGTACAGGGACAAGGGGGATACCTAGTCAGTTGTAAAGGGAAAGGGGGGATACCTAGTCAGTTGTAAAGGGAAAGGGGGATACCTAGTCAGTTGGAAAGGGGGATACCTAGTCAGTTGGAAAGGGGGATACCTAGTCAGTTGTAAAGGGAAAGGGGGATACCTAGTCAGTTGGAAAGGGGGATACCTAGTCAGTTGGAAAGGGAAAGGGGGATACCTAGTCAGTTGTACAGGGAAAGGGGGATACCTAGTCAGTTGTACAGGGAAAGGGGGATACCTAGTCAGTTGTAAAGGGAAAGGGGGGATACCTAGTCAGTTGGAAAGGGAAAGGGGGATACCTAGTCAGTTGGAAAGGGGGATACCTAGTCAGTTGGAAAGGGAAAGGGGGATACCTAGTCAGTTGTACAGGGACAAGGGGGATACCTAGTCAGTTGTAAAGGGAAAGGGGGATACCTAGTCAGTTGGAAAGGGGGATACCTAGTCAGTTGGAAAGGGAAAGGGGGATACCTAGTCAGTTGGAAAGGGGGATACCTAGTCAGTTGTAAAGGGAAAGGGGGATACCTAGTCAGTTGGAAAGGGGGATACCTAGTCAGTTGTACAGGGACAAGGGGGATACCTAGTCAGTTGTAAAGGGAAAGGGGGGATACCTAGTCAGTTGTAAAGTGAAAGGGGGGATACCTAGTCAGTTGTAAAGGGAAAGGGGGATATCTAGTCAGTTGGAAAGGGGGATGCCTAGTCAGTTGTAAAGGGAAAGGGGGATACCTAGTCAGTTGGAAAGGGGGATACCTAGTCAGTTGGAAAGGGAAAGGGGGATACCTAGTCAGTTGTACAGGGACAAGGGGGATACCTAGTCAGTTGTACAGGGAAAGGGGGGATACCTAGTCAGTTGTACAGGGAAAGGGGGGATACCTAGTCAGTTGTACAGGGAAAGGGGGGATACCTAGTCAGTTGTACAGGGAAAGGGGGGATACCTAGTCAGTTGTACAGGGAAAGGGGGATACCTAGTCAGTTGTAAAGGGAAAGGGGGATACCTAGTCAGTTGTAAAGGGAAAGGGGGATACCTAGTCAGTTGTACAGGGAAAGGGGGATACCTAGTCAGTTGTACAGGGAAAGGGGGTTACCTAGTCAGTTGTACAGGGAAAGGGGGATACCTAGTCAGTTGTACAGGGAAAGGGGGGGGATACCTAGTCAGTTGTACAGGGACAAGGGGGATACCTAGTCAGTTGTAAAGGGAAAGGGGGATACCTAGTCAGTTGGAAAGGGGGATACCTAGTCAGTTGGAAAGGGAAAGGGGGATACCTAGTCAGTTGGAAAGGGAAAGGGGGATACCTAGTCAGTTGGAACTAGTCAGGGGGATACCTAGTCAGTTGGAAAGGGGGGGATACCGAGTCAGTTGGAACGGGGGATACCTAGTCAGTTGGAAAGGGGGATACCTAGTCAGTTGGAAAGGGGGATACCTAGTCAGTTGGAAAGGGGGATACCTAGTCAGTTGTACAGGGAAAGGGGGATACCTAGTCAGTTGGAAAGGGAAAGGGGGATACCTAGTCAGTTGTACAGGGGGATACCTAGTCAGTTGGAAAGGGAAAGGGGGATACCTAGTCAGTTGTACAGGGGGGATACCTAGTCAGTTGTAAAGGGAAAGGGGGATACCTAGTCAGTTGGAAAGGGGGATACCTAGTCAGTTGGAAAGGGGGATACCTAGTCAGTTGGAAAGGGAAAGGGGGGATACCTAGTCAGTTGTACAGGGAAAGGGGGATACCTAGTCAGTTGTACAGGGAAAGGGGGATACCTAGTCAGTTGTACAGGGGGGATACCTAGTCAGTTGTACAGGGGGATACCTAGTCAGTTGTAAGGGGGGATACCTAGTCAGTTGGAAAGGGGGATACCTAGTCAGTTGGAAAGGGGGATACCTAGTCAGTTGGAAGGGGGGATACCTAGTCAGTTGTACAGTTGGAAAGGGGGATACCTAGTCAGTTGGAAAGGGGGATACCTAGTCAGTTGTGGAAAGGGGGATACCTAGTCAGTTGTGGAAAGGGGGATACCTAGTCAGTTGTACAGGGAAAGGGGGATACCTAGTCAGTTGTACAGGGGGGATACCTAGTCAGTTGTAAAGGGGGATACCTAGTCAGTTGTAAAGGGAAAGGGGGATACCTAGTCAGTTGTACAGGGGGGATACCTAGTCAGTTGTAAAGGGGGATACCTAGTCAGTTGTACAGGGGGGATACCTAGTCAGTTGGAAAGGGGGATACCTAGTCAGTTGTACAGGGGGGATACCTAGTCAGTTGGAAAGGGGGATACCTAGTCAGTTGTACAGGGGGGATACCTAGTCAGTTGGAACGGGGGGATACCTAGTCAGTTGTACAGGGGGGATACCTAGTCAGTTGGAAAGGGGGATACCTAGTCAGTTGGAAGGGGGGGGGGATACCTAGTCAGTTGGAAAGGGGGATACCTAGTCAGTTGGAAAGGGGGATACCTAGTCAGTTGGAACGGGGGATACCTAGTCAGTTGGAACGGGGGATACCTAGTCAGTTGAAAGGGGGGATACCTAGTCAGTTGGACGGGGGGATACCTAGTCAGTTGGAAGGGGGATACCTAGTCAGTTGTACAGGGGGGATACCTAGTCAGTTGGAAGGGGGGATACCTAGTCAGTTGTACAGGGGGGATACCTAGTCAGTTGGAAAGGGGGATACCTAGTCAGTTGGAAAGGGAAAGGGGGGATACCTAGTCAGTTGGAAAGGGGGGATACCTAGTCAGTTGGAAAGGGGGGATACCTAGTCAGTTGGAAAGGGAAAGGGGGATACCTAGTCAGTTGTACAGGGGGGGATACCTAGTCAGTTGGAAAGGGGGATACCTAGTCAGTTGGAAAGGGGGATACCTAGTCAGTTGGAAAGGGAAAGGGGGATACCTAGTCAGTTGGAAAGGGAAAGGGGGATACCTAGTCAGTTGGAAAGGGAAAGGGGGATACCTAGTCAGTTGGAAAGGGGGATACCTGGTCAGTTGGAAAGGGGGATACCTAGTCAGTTGGAAAGGGAAAGGGGGATACCTAGTCAGTTGTAAAGGGAAAGGGGGGATACCTAGTCAGTTGTACAGGGAAAGGGGGATACCTAGTCAGTTGTACAGGGAAAGGGGGGATACCTAGTCAGTTGTACAGGGAAAGGGGGATACCTAGTCAGTTGTAAAGGGAAAGGGGGATACCTAGTCAGTTGTACAGGGAAAGGGGGATACCTAGTCAGTTGTAAAGGGGGGAAAGGGGGATACCTAGTCAGTTGGAAAGGGGGATACCTAGTCAGTTGGAAAGGGAAAGGGGGATACCTAGTCAGTTGGAAAGGGAAAGGGGGATACCTAGTCAGTTGGAAAGGGGGAGTCAGTTGGAAAGGGGGATACCTAGTCAGTTGGAAAGGGAAAGGGGGGATACCTAGTCAGTTGTAAAGGGAAAGGGGGGATACCTAGTCAGTTGTACAGGGAAAGGGGGATACCTAGTCAGTTGTACAGGGAAAGGGGGATACCTAGTCAGTTGTACAGGGAAAGGGGGGGATACCTAGTCAGTTGTACAGGGAAAGGGGGATACCTAGTCAGTTGTAAAGGGAAAGGGGGATACCTAGTCAGTTGGAAAGGGGGATACCTAGTCAGTTGGAAAGGGGGATACCTAGTCAGTTGGAAAGGGAAAGGGGGGATACCTAGTCAGTTGTAAAGGGAAAGGGGGGATACCTAGTCAGTTGTACAGGGAAAGGGGGATACCTAGTCAGTTGTACAGGGAAAGGGGGGATACCTAGTCAGTTGTACAGGGAAAGGGGGATACCTAGTCAGTTGTAAGGGAAAGGGGGATACCTAGTCAGTTGTACAGGGAAAGGGGGATACCTAGTCAGTTGTAAAGGGAAAGGGGGATACCTAGTCAGTTGGAAAGGGGGATACCTAGTCAGTTGGAAAGGGAAAGGGGGATACCTAGTCAGGGGGATACCTAGTCAGTTGGAAAGGGAAAGGGGGATACCTAGTCAGTTGGAAAGGGGGATACCTAGTCAGTTGGAAAGGGGGATACCTAGTCAGTTGGAAAGGGAAAGGGGGATACCTAGTCAGTTGTAAAGGGAAAGGGGGATACCTAGTCAGTTGTACAGGGAAAGGGGGGATACCTAGTCAGTTGTACAGGGAAAGTTGTGGGGGGATACCTAGTCAGTTGTACAGGGAAAGGGGGATACCTAGTCAGTTGTACAGGGAAAGGGGGATACCTAGTCAGTTGTACAGGGAAAGGGGGATACCTAGTCAGTTGTAAAGGGAAAGGGGGATACCTAGTCAGTTGGAAAGGGAAAGGGGGATACCTAGTCAGTTTAAAGGGAAAGGGGGGATACCTAGTCAGTTGTACAGGGAAAGGGGGGATACCTAGTCAGTTGTACAGGGAAAGGGGGGATACCTAGTCAGTTGTACAGGGAAAGGGGGATACCTAGTCAGTTGTACAGGGAAAGGGGGGATACCTAGTCAGTTGTAAAGGGAAAGGGGGATACCTAGTCAGTTGGAAAGGGGGGGATACCTAGTCAGTTGGAAAGGGAAAGGGGGGATACCTAGTCAGTTGGAAAGGGAAAGGGGGGATACCTAGTCAGTTGTAAAGGGAAAGGGGGATACCTAGTCAGTTGTACAGGGAAAGGGGGATACCTAGTCAGTTGTACAGGGAAAGGGGGATACCTAGTCAGTTGTACAGGGAAAGGGGGATACCTAGTCAGTTGTAAAGGGAAAGGGGGATACCTAGTCAGTTGTACAGGGAAAGGGGGGATACCTAGTCAGTTGTAAAGGGAAAGGGGGGATACCTAGTCAGTTGTAAAGGGAAAGGGGGATACCTAGTCAGTTGGAAAGGGAAAGGGGGATACCTAGTCAGTTGGAAAGGGAAAGGGGGATACCTAGTCAGTTGGAAAGGGAAAGTTGGGGGGATACCTAGTCAGTTGGAAAGGGGATACCTAGTCAGGAAAGGGGGATACCTAGTCAGTTGGAAAGGGAAAGGGGGATACCTAGTCAGTTGTAAAGGGAAAGGGGGGATACCTAGTCAGTTGTACAGGAAAGGGGGATACCTAGTCAGTTGTACAGGGAAAGGGGGATACCTAGTCAGTTGTACAGGGAAAGGGGGATACCTAGTCAGTTGTACAGGGAAAGGGGGATACCTAGTCAGTTGTACAGGGAAAGGGGGGATACCTAGTCAGTTGTACAGGGAAAGGGGGATACCTAGTCAGTTGGAAAGGGAAAGGGGGATACCTAGTCAGTTGGAAAGGGGGATACCTAGTCAGTTGGAAAGGGAAAGGGGGATACCTAGTCAGTTGTACAGGGAAAGGGGGATACCTAGTCAGTTGGAAAGGGGGGATACCTAGTCAGTTGGAAAGGGAAAGGGGGATACCTAGTCAGTTAGAAAGGGGGATACCTAGTCAGTTGTAAAGGGAAAGGGGGATACCTAGTCAGTAGTCAGGGAAAGGGGGATACCTAGTCAGTTGTACAGGGACAAGGGGGATACCTAGTCAGTTGTAAAGGGAAAGGGGGATACCTAGTCAGTTGTAAAGGGAAAGGGGGATACCTAGTCAGTTGGAAAGGGGGATACCTAGTCAGTTGTAAAGGGAAAGGGGGATACTAGTCTAGTCAGTTGGAAAGGGGGATACCTAGTCAGTTGGAAAGGGAAAGGGGGATACCTAGTCAGTTGTACAGGGAAAGGGGGATACCTAGTCAGTTGTACAGGGAAAGGGGGATACCTAGTCAGTTGTAAAGGGAAAGGGGGATACCTAGTCAGTTGAAAGGGAAAGGGGGATACCTAGTCAGTTGGAAAGGGGGGATACCTAGTCAGTTGGAAAGGGAAAGGGGGGATACCTAGTCAGTTGTACAGGGAAAGGGGGATACCTAGTCAGTTGTAAAGGGAAAGGGGGATACCTAGTCAGTTGTAAAGGGAAAGGGGGATACCTAGTCAGTTGGAAAGGGAAAGGGGGATACCTAGTCAGTTGGAAAGGGGGGATACCTAGTCAGTTGTAAAGGGAAAGGGGGATACCTAGTCAGTTGGAAAGGGGGATACCTAGTCAGTTGTACAGGGACAAGGGGGATACCTAGTCAGTTGTACAGGGAAAGGGGGATACCTAGTCAGTTGTCAGGGAAAGGGGGATACCTAGTCAGTTGTAAAGGGAAAGGGGGATACCTAGTCAGTTGGAAAGGGGGATACCTAGTCAGTTGGAAAGGGGGGGATACCTAGTCAGTTGGAAAGGGAAAGGGGGATACCTAGTCAGTTGTACAGGGAAAGGGGGATACCTAGTCAGTTGTACAGGGAAAGGGGGGATACCTAGTCAGTTGTACAGGAAGGGGAAAGGGGGATACCTAGTCAGTTGTACAGGGAAAGGGGGATACCTAGTCAGTTGTACAGGGAAAGGGGGATACCTAGTCAGTTGTACAGGGAAAGGGGGGATACCTAGTCAGTTGTAAGGGAAAGGGGGATACCTAGTCAGTTGTAAAGGGAAAGGGGGATACCTAGTCAGTTGTACAGGGAAAGGGGGGATACCTAGTCAGTTGTACAGGGAAAGGGGGATACCTAGTCAGTTGTACAGGGAAAGGGGGGATACCTAGTCAGTTGTACAGGGAAAGGGGGATACCTAGTCAGTTGTACAGGGAAAGGGGGATACCTAGTCAGTTGTAAAGGGAAAGGGGGATACCTAGTCAGTTGTACAGGGAAGGGGGGATACCTAGTCAGTTGTACAGGGAAAGGGGGATACCTAGTCAGTTGTACAGGGAAAGGGGGATACCTAGTCAGTTGTACAGGGAAAGGGGGATACCTAGTCAGTTGTACAGGGAAAGGGGGATACCTAGTCAGTTGTACAGGGAAAGGGGGATACCTAGTCAGTTGTACAGGGAAAGGGGGATACCTAGTCAGTTGTACAGGGAAAGGGGGGATACCTAGTCAGTTGTACAGGGAAAGGGGGGATACCTAGTCAGTTGTACAGGGAAAGGGGGATACCTAGTCAGTTGTACAGGGAAAGGGGGATACCTAGTCAGTTTGATACCTAGTCAGTTGGGAAAGGGGGATACCTAGTCATTTGTACAGGGAAAGGGGGATACCTAGTCAGTTGTACAGGGAAAGGGGGATACCTAGTCAGTTGTACAGGGAAAGGGGGGATACCTAGTCAGTTGTACAGGGAAAGGGGGATACCTAGTCAGTTGTACAGGGAAAGGGGGATACCTAGTCATTTGTACAGGGAAAGGGGGATACCTAGTCAGTTGTACAGGGAAAGGGGGGATACCTAGTCAGTTGTACAGGGAAAGGGGGATACCTAGTCAGTTGTACAGGGAAAGGGGGGATACCTAGTCAGTTGTACAGGGAAAGGGGGATACCTAGTCAGTTGTACAGGGAAAGGGGGATACCTAGTCAGTTGTACAGGGAAAGGGGGATACCTAGTCAGTTGGAAAGGGGGATACCTAGTCAGTTGTACAGGGAAAGGGGGGATACCTAGTCAGTTGTACAGGGAAAGGGGGGATACCTAGTCAGTTGTACAGGGAAAGGGGGATACCTAGTCAGTTGTACAGGGAAAGGGGGATACCTAGTCAGTTGTACAGGGAAAGGGGGATACCTAGTCAGTTGTACAGGGAAAGGGGGATACCTAGTCAGTTGGAAAGGGGGATACCTAGTCAGTTGTACAGGGAAAGGGGGGATACCTAGTCAGTTGTACAGGGAAAGGGGGATACCTAGTCAGTTGTACAGTGAAAGGGGGGATACCTAGTCAGTTGTACAGGGAAAGGGGGGATACCTAGTCAGTTGTACAGGGAAAGGGGGATACCTAGTCAGTTGTACAGGGAAAGGGGGATACCTAGTCAGTTGTACAGGGAAAGGGGGATACCTAGTCATTTGTACAGGGAAAGGGGGATCAGTCAGTTGTACAGGGAAAGGGGGGATACCTAGTCAGTTGTACAGGGAAAGGGGGATACCTAGTCAGTTGTACAGGGAAAGGGGGATACCTAGTCAGTTGTACAGGGAAAGGGGGATACCTAGTCAGTTGTACAGGGAAAGGGGGGGATACCTAGTCAGTTGGAAAGGGGGATACCTAGTCAGGAAAGGGGGATACCTAGTCAGTTGTACAGGGAAAGGGGGATACCTAGTCAGTTGTACAGGGAAAGGGGGATACCTAGTCAGTTGTACAGGGAAAGGGGGGATACCTAGTCAGTTGTACAGGGAAAGGGGGATACCTAGTCAGTTGTACAGGGAAAGGGGGATACCTAGTCAGTTGTACAGGGAAAGGGGGGATACCTAGTCAGTTGTACAGGGAAAGGGGGATACCTAGTCAGTTGTACAGGGAAAGGGGGATACCTAGTCAGTTGTACAGGGAAAGGGGGATACCTAGTCAGTTGTACAGGGAAAGGGGGATACCTAGTCAGTTGTACAGGGAAAGGGGGATACCTAGTCAGTTGTACAGGGAAAGGGGGGATACCTAGTCAGTTGTACAGGGAAAGGGGGATACCTAGTCAGTTGTACAGGGAAAGGGGGATACCTAGTCAGTTGTACAGGGAAAGGGGGATACCTAGTCAGTTGTACAGGGAAAGGGGGATACCTAGTCAGTTGTACAGGGAAAGGGGGGATACCTAGTCAGTTGTACAGGGAAAGGGGGATACCTAGTCAGTTGTACAGGGAAAGGGGGATACCTAGTCAGTTGTACAGGGAAAGGGGGATACCTAGTCAGTTGTACAGGGAAAGGGGGATACCTAGTCAGTTGTACAGGGAAAGGGGGGATACCTAGTCAGTTGTACAGGGAAAGGGGGATACCTAGTCAGTTGTACAGGGAAAGGGGGATACCTAGTCAGTTGTACAGGGAAAGGGGGATACCTAGTCAGTTGTACAGGGAAAGGGGGATACCTAGTCAGTTGTACAGGGAAAGGGGGATACCTAGTCAGTGTACAGGGAAAGGGGGGATACCTTGTTGTACAGGGAAAGGGAAAGTCAGTTGTACAGGGGGGATACCTAGTCAGTTGTACAGGGAAAGGGGGATACCTAGTCAGTTGTACAGGGAAAGGGGGGATACCTAGTCAGTTGTACAGGAAAGGGGGGATACCTAGTCAGTTGTACAGGGAAAGGGGGATACCTAGTCAGTTGTACAGGGAAAGGGGGATACCTAGTCAGTTGTACAGGGAAAGGGGGATACCTAGTCAGTTGTACAGGGAAAGGGGGATACCTAGTCATTTGTACAGGGAAAGGGGGATACCTAGTCAGTTGTACAGGGAAAGGGGGATACCTAGTCAGTTGTACAGGGAAAGGGGGGGGATACCTAGTCAGTTGTACAGGGAAAGGGGGGATACCTAGTCAGTTGTACAGGGAAAGGGGGGATACCTAGTCAGTTGTACAGGGAAAGGGGGATACCTAGTCAGTTGTACAGGGAAAGGGGGATACCTAGTCAGTTGTACAGGGAAAGGGGGATACCTAGTCAGTTGTACAGGGAAAGGGGGGGATACCTAGTCAGTTGTGGAAAGGGGGATACCTAGTCAGTTGTACAGGGAAAGGGGGATACCTAGTCAGTTGTACAGTTGGGAAAGGGGGATACCTAGTCAGTTGTACAGGGAAAGGGGGATACCTAGTCAGTTGTACAGGGAAAGGGGGGATACCTAGTCAGTTGTACAGGGAAAGGGGGATACCTAGTCAGTTGTACAGGGAAAGGGGGATACCTAGTCAGTTGTAAAGGGAAAGGGGGGATACCTAGTCAGTTTGGAAAGGGGGATACCTAGTCAGTTGTACAGGGAAAGGGGGATACCTAGTCAGTTGTACAGGGAAAGGGGGATACCTAGTCAGTTGTAGGGAAAGGGGGATACCTAGTCAGTTGTAAGGGAAAGGGGGATACCTAGTCAGTTGTACAGGGAAAGGGGGATACCTAGTCAGTTGTACAGGGAAAGGGGGGATACCTAGTCAGTTGTACAGGGAAAGGGGGATACCTAGTCAGTTGTACAGGGAAAGGGGGATACCTAGTCAGTTGTACAGGGAAAGGGGGGATACCTAGTCAGTTGTACAGGGAAAGGGGGATACCTAGTCAGTTGTACAGGGAAAGGGGGATACCTAGTCAGTTGTACAGGGAAAGGGGGATACCTAGTCAGTTGTACAGGGAAAGGGGGATACCTAGTCAGTTGTACAGGGAAAGGGGGATACCTAGTCAGTTGTACAGGGAAAGGGGGATACCTAGTCAGTTGTACAGGGAAAGGGGGGATACCTAGTCAGTTGTACAGGGAAAGGGGGGATACCTAGTCAGTTGTACAGGGAAAGGGGGGATACCTAGTCAGTTGTACAGGGAAAGGGGGATACCTAGTCAGTTTGGATACCTAGTCAAGGGGGGGATACCTAGTCAGTTGTACAGGGAAAGGGGGGATACCTAGTCAGTTGTACAGGGAAAGGGGGATACCTAGTCAGTTGTACAGGGGGGGGGAAAGGGGGATACCTAGTCAGTTGTACAGGGAAAGGGGGATACCTAGTCAGTTGTACAGGGAAAGGGGGATACCTAGTCAGTTGTACGGGAAAGGGTCAGTTGGAGGGGGGATAAGTCAGTTGGAAAGGGGGGGATACCTAGTCAGTTGTGGAAAGGGGGATACCTAGTCAGTTGTACAGGGAAAGGGGGGATACCTAGTCAGTTGTACAGGGAAAGGGGGATACCTAGTCAGTTGTACAGGGAAAGGGGGATACCTAGTCAGTTGTACAGGGAAAGGGGGGATACCTAGTCAGTTGTACAGGGAAAGGGGGATACCTAGTCATTTGTACAGGGAAAGGGGGGATACCTAGTCAGTTGTACAGGGAAAGGGGGATACCTAGTCAGTTGTACAGGGAAAGGGGGGATACCTAGTCAGTTGTACAGGGAAAGGGGGGATACCTAGTCAGTTGTACAGGGAAAGGGGGATACCTAGTCAGTTGTACAGGGAAAGGGGGATACCTAGTCAGTTGTACAGGGAAAGGGGGATACCTAGTCAGTTGGAAGGGAAAGGGGGATACCTAGTCAGTTGAAAGGGGGGGATACCTAGTCAGTTGTACAGGGAAAGGGGGATACCTAGTCAGTTGTACAGGGGGAAGTCAGTTGTACAGGGAAAGGGGGATACCTAGTCAGTTGTACAGGGAAAGGGGGGATACCTAGTCAGTTGTACAGGGAAAGGGGGATACCTAGTCAGTTGTACAGGGGGGGAAAGGGAAAGTTGTACAGGGAAAGGGGGATACCTAGTCAGTTGTACAGGGAAAGGGGGATACCTAGTCAGTTGTACAGGGAAAGGGGGGTCAGTTGTACAGTCAGGAAAGGGGGATACCTAGTCAGTTGTACAGGGAAAGGGGGATACCTAGTCAGTTGTACAGGGAAAGGGGGATACCTAGTCAGTTGTACAGGGAAAGGGGGATACCTAGTCAGTTGTACAGGGAAAGGGGGATACCTAGTCAGTTGTACAGGGAAAGGGGGATACCTAGTCAGTTGTACAGGGAAAGGGGGATACCTAGTCAGTTGTACAGGGAAAGGGGGATACCTAGTCAGTTGTACAGGGAAAGGGGGATACCTAGTCAGTTGTACAGGGAAAGGGGGATACCTAGTCAGTTGTACAGGGAAAGGGGGATACCTAGTCAGTTACAGGAAAGGGGGGATACCTAGTCAGTTGTACAGTCAGGTACAGGGAAAGGGGGATACCTAGTCAGTTTACAGGGAAAGGGGGATACCTAGTCAGTTGTACAGGGGGGATACCTAGTCAGTTGTACAGGAAAGGGGGATACCTAGTCAGTTGTACAGGGAAAGGGGGATACCTAGTCAGTTGTACAGGGAAAGGGGGGATACCTAGTCAGTTGTACAGGGAAAGGGGGATACCTAGTCAGTTGTACAGGGAAAGGGGGGATACCTAGTCAGTTGTACAGGGAAAGGGGGATACCTAGTCAGTTGTACAGGGAAAGGGGGGGATACCTAGTCAGTTGTACAGGGAAAGGGGGGATACCTAGTCAGTTGTACAGGGAAAGGGGGATACCTAGTCAGTTGTACAGGGAAAAGGGGGATACCTAGTCAGTTGTACAGGGAAAGGGGGATACCTAGTCAGTTGTACAGGGAAAGGGGGGATACCTAGTCAGTTGTACAGGGAAAGGGGGATACCTAGTCAGTTGTACAGGGAAAGGGGGATACCTAGTCAGTTGTACAGGGAAAGGGGGATACCTAGTCAGTTGTACAGGGAAAGGGGGGATACCTAGTCAGTTGTACAGGGAAAGGGGGGGATACCTAGTCAGTTGTACAGGGAAAGGGGGATACCTAGTCAGTTGTACAGGGAAAGGGGGGATACCTAGTCAGTTGTACAGGGAAAGGGGGATACCTAGTCAGTTGTACAGGGAAAGGGGGATACCTAGTCAGTTGTACAGGGAAAGGGGGATACCTAGTCAGTTGTACAGGGAAAGGGGGATACCTAGTCAGTTGTACAGGGGGATACCTAGTCAGTTGTACAGGGAAAGGGGGGATACCTAGTCAGTTGTACAGGGAAAGGGGGATACCTAGTCAGTTGTACAGGGAAAGGGGGGATACCTAGTCAGTTGTACAGGGAAAGGGGGATACCTAGTCAGTTGTACAGGGAAAGGGGGATACCTAGTCAGTTGTACAGGGAAAGGGGGATACCTAGTCAGTTGTACAGGGAAAGGGGGATACCTAGTCAGTTGTACAGGGAAAGGGGGATACCTAGTCAGTTGTACAGGGAAAGGGGGATACCTAGTCAGTTGTACAGGGAAAGGGGGATACCTAGTCAGTTGTACAGGGAAAGGGGGATACCTAGTCAGTTGTACAGGGAAGGGGGGATACCTAGTCAGTTGTACAGGGAAAGGGGGATACCTAGTCAGTTGTACAGGGAAAGGGGGATACCTAGTCAGTTGTACAGGGAAAGGGGGATACCTAGTCAGTTGTACAGGGAAAGGGGGGGGATACCTAGTCAGTTGTACAGGGAAAGGGGGATACCTAGTCAGTTGTACAGGGAAAGGGGGGATACCTAGTCAGTTGTACAGGGAAAGGGGGATACCTAGTCAGTTGTACAGGGAAAGGGGGGATACCTAGTCAGTTGTACAGTCAGGAAAGGGGGATACCTAGTCAGTTGTACAGGGAAAGGGGGATACCTAGTCAGTTGTACAGGGAAAGGGGGATACCTAGTCAGTTGTACAGGGGGGAAAGGGGGGATACCTAGTCAGTTGGAAAGGGGGGGATACCTAGTCAGTTGTACAGGGAAAGGGGGATACCTAGTCAGTTGTACAGGGAAAGGGGGGATACCTAGTCAGTTGTACAGGGAAAGGGGGATACCTAGTCAGTTGTACAGGGAAAGGGGGATACCTAGTCAGTTGTACAGGGAAAGGGGGATACCTAGTCAGTTACAGGGAAAGGGGGTAGTCAGTTGGGAAAGGGGGGATACCTAGTCAGTTGTACAGGGAAAGGGGGATACCTAGTCAGTTGTACAGGGAAAGGGGGATACCTAGTCAGTTGTACAGGGAAAGGGGGGATACCTAGTCAGTTGTACAGGGAAAGGGGGATACCTAGTCAGTTGTACAGGGAAAGGGGGATACCTAGTCAGTTGTACAGGGAAAGGGAAAGTTGGGGGGATACCTAGTCAGTTGTACAGGGAAAGGGGGGATACCTAGTCAGTTGTACAGGGAAAGGGGGATACCTAGTCAGTTGTACAGGGAAAGGGGGGATACCTAGTCAGTTGTACAGGGAAAGGGGGGATACCTAGTCAGTTGTACAGGGAAAGGGGGATACCTAGTCAGTTGAAAGGGGGATACCTAGTCAGTTGGAAAGGGGGGATACCTAGTCAGTTGTACAGGGAAAGGGGGATACCTAGTCAGTTGTACAGGGAAAGGGGGGATACCTAGTCAGTTGTACAGGGAAAGGGGGGATACCTAGTCAGTTGTACAGGGAAAGGGGGATACCTAGTCAGTTTACAGGGAAAGGGGGATACCTAGTCAGTTGTACAGGGAAAGGGGGATACCTAGTCAGTTGTACAGGGAAAGGGGGATACCTAGTCAGTTGTACAGGGAAAGGGGGATACCTAGTCAGTTGTACAGGGAAAGGGGGGATACCTAGTCAGTTGTACAGGGAAAGGGGGGATACCTAGTCAGTTGTACAGGGAAAGGGGGATACCTAGTCAGTTGTACAGGGAAAGGGGGATACCTAGTCAGTTGGAAAGGGGGATACCTAGTCAGTTTACAGGGAAAGGGGGATACCTAGTCAGTTGTACAGGGAAAGGGGGATACCTAGTCAGTTGTACAGGGAAAGGGGGGATACCTAGTCAGTTGTACAGGGAAAGGGGGATACCTAGTCAGTTGTACAGGGAAAGGGGGATACCTAGTCAGTTGTACAGGGAAAGGGGGATACCTAGTCAGTTGTACAGGGAAAGGGGGATACCTAGTCAGTTGTACAGGGAAAGGGGGATACCTAGTCAGTTGTACAGGAAAGGGGGATACCTAGTCAGTTGTACAGGGAAAGGGGGGATACCTAGTCAGTTGTACAGGGAAAGGGGGGATACCTAGTCAGTTGTACAGGGAAAGGGGGATACCTAGTCAGTTGTACAGGGAAAGGGGGATACCTAGTCAGTTGTACAGGGAAAGGGGGATACCTAGTCAGTTGTACAGGGAAAGGGGGATACCTAGTCAGTTGTACAGGGAAAGGGGGGATACCTAGTCAGTTGTACAGGGAAAGGGGGGATACCTAGTCAGTTGTACAGGGAAAGGGGGATACCTAGTCAGTTGTACAGGGAAAGGGGGGATACCTAGTCAGTTGTACAGGGAAAGGGGGATACCTAGTCAGTTGTACAGGGAAAGGGGGATACCTAGTCAGTTGGAAAGGGGGATACCTAGTCAGTTGTACAGGGAAAGGGGGGATACCTAGTCAGTTGTACAGGGAAAGGGGGGATACCTAGTCAGTTGTACAGGGAAAGGGGGATACCTAGTCAGTTGTACAGGGAAAGGGGGATACCTAGTCAGTTGTACAGGGAAAGGGGGATACCTAGTCAGTTGTACAGGGAAAGGGGGATACCTAGTCAGTTGTACAGGGAAAGGGGGGATACCTAGTCAGTTGTACAGGGAAAGGGGGATACCTAGTCAGTTGTACAGGGAAAGGGGGATACCTAGTCAGTTGTACAGGGAAAGGGGGATACCTAGTCAGTTGTACAGGGAAAGGGGGATACCTAGTCAGTTGTACAGGGAAAGGGGGATACCTAGTCAGTTGTACAGTTGGGAAAGGGGGATACCTAGTCAGTTGTACAGGGAAAGGGGGATACCTAGTCAGTTGTACAGGGAAAGGGGGATACCTAGTCAGTTGTACAGGGAAAGGGGGGATACCTAGTCAGTTGTACAGGGAAAGGGGGATACCTAGTCAGTTGTACAGGGAAAGGGGGATACCTAGTCAGTTGTACAGGGAAAGGGGGATACCTAGTCAGTTGTACAGGGAAAGGGGGATAAGTCAGGGGGATACCTAGTCAGTTGTACAGGGAAAGGGGGATACCTAGTCAGTTGTACAGGGAAAGGGGGGATACCTAGTCAGTTGTACAGGGAAAGGGGGATACCTAGTCAGTTGTACAGGGAAAGGGGGGATACCTAGTCAGTTGGAAAGGGGGGGGATACCTAGTCAGTTGTACAGGGAAAGGGGGATACCTAGTCAGTTGTACAGGGAAAGGGGGATACCTAGTCAGTTGTACAGGGAAAGGGGGATACCTAGTCAGTTGTACAGGGAAAGGGGGATACCTAGTCAGTTGTACAGGGAAAGGGGGGATACCTAGTCAGTTGTACAGGGAAAGGGGGATACCTAGTCAGTTTGGAAAGGGGGATACCTAGTCAGTTGTACAGGGAAAGGGGGGATACCTAGTCAGTTGTACAGGGAAAGGGGGGATACCTAGTCAGTTGTACAGGGAAAGGGGGATACCTAGTCAGTTGTACAGGGAAAGGGGGATACCTAGTCAGTTGTACAGGGAAAGGGGGGATACCTAGTCAGTTGTACAGGGAAAGGGGGATACCTAGTCAGTTGAAAGGGGGGATACCTAGTCAGTTGTACAGGGAAAGGGGGGATACCTAGTCAGTTGTACAGGGAAAGGGGGATACCTAGTCAGTTGTACAGGAAAGGGGGGATACCTAGTCAGTTGTACAGGGAAAGGGGGATACCTAGTCAGTTGTAAAGGGAAAGGGGGATACCTAGTCAGTTGTACAGGGAAAGGGGGATACCTAGTCAGTTGAAAGGGGGATACCTAGTCAGTTGGAAAGGGGGATACCTAGTCAGTTGTACAGGGAAAGGGGGATACCTAGTCAGTTGTACAGGGAAAGGGGGATACCTAGTCAGTTGTACAGGGAAAGGGGGATACCTAGTCAGTGTACAGGGAAAGGGGGATACCTAGTCAGTTGTACAGGGAAAGGGGGATACCTAGTCAGTTGTACAGGGAAAGGGGGGATACCTAGTCAGTTGTACAGGGAAAGGGGGATACCTAGTCAGTTGTACAGGGAAAGGGGGGATACCTAGTCAGTTGTACAGGGAAAGGGGGATACCTAGTCAGTTGTACAGGGAAAGGGGGATACCTAGTCAGTTGTACAGGGAAAGGGGGGATACCTAGTTGGAAAGGGGGATACCTAGTCAGTTGTACAGGGAAAGGGGGATACCTAGTCAGTTGGAAAGGGGGGATACCTAGTCAGTTGGAAAGGGGGGATACCTAGTCAGTTGTACAGGGAAAGGGGGGATACCTAGTCAGTTGTACAGGGAAAGGGGGATACCTAGTCAGTTGTACAGGGAAAGGGGGGATACCTAGTCAGTTGTACAGGGAAAGGGGGATACCTAGTCAGTTGTACAGTGAAAGGGGGGATACCAAGTCAGTTGTACAGGGAAAGGGGGGATACCTAGTCAGTTGTAAAGGAAAGGGGGATACCTAGTCAGTTGTACAGGGAAAGGGGGATACCTAGTCAGTTGGAAAGGGGGATACCTAGTCAGTTGGAAAGGGAAAGGGGGATACCTAGTCAGTTGTACAGGGAAAGGGGGATACCTAGTCAGTTGTACAGGGAAAGGGGGGATACCTAGTCAGTTGTACAGGGAAAGGGGGGGATACCTAGTCAGTTGTACAGGGAAAGGGGGGATACCTAGTCAGTTGTACAGGGAAAGGGGGATACCTAGTCAGTTGTACAGGGAAAGGGGGATACCTAGTCAGTTGTACAGGGAAAGGGGGATACCTAGTCAGTTGTACAGGGAAAGGGGGGATACCTAGTCAGTTGTACAGGGAAAGGGGGATACCTAGTCAGTTGTACAGGGAAAGGGGGGTCAGTTGTACAGGGAAAGGGGGGATACCTAGTCAGTTGTACAGGGAAAGGGGGGATACCTAGTCAGTTGGAAAGGGGGATACCTAGTCAGTTGTACAGGGAAAGGGGGGATACCTAGTCAGTTGTACAGGGAAAGGGGGGATACCTAGTCAGTTGGAAAGGGGGATACCTAGTCAGTTGTACAGGGAAAGGGGGATACCTAGTCAGTTGTACAGGGAAAGGGGGATACCTAGTCAGTTGTACAGGGAAAGGGGGATACCTAGTCAGTTGTAAAGGGAAAGGGGGATACCTAGTCAGTTGTACAGGGAAAGGGGGATACCTAGTCAGTTGGAAAGGGGGATACCTAGTCAGTTGTACAGGGAAAGGGGGATACCTAGTCAGTTGTACAGGGAAAGGGGGATACCTAGTCATTTGTACAGGGAAAGGGGGATACCTAGTCAGTTGTACAGGGAAAGGGGGATACCTAGTCAGTTGTACAGGGAAAGGGGGGATACCTAGTCAGTTGTACAGGGAAAGGGGGATACCTAGTCAGTTGTACAGGGAAAGGGGGATACCTAGTCAGTTGTACAGGGAAAGGGGATACCTAGTCAGTTGTAAAGGGGGATACCTAGTCAAAGGGGGATTACCTAGTCAGTCTGGTACATGGTGGAACTCCCTCAGGGGGATACCTCAATCACCACAGTTTCCAGGGAGACACCTGAAACCCCACCTCTTTAAGGAATACCTAGGATAGGGTAATACCTAAGTTTTAGATGCACTATTGTTAAGTGACTGTCCCACTGGATGTCATAAGGGGATTACCAATTTGTAAGTCAGTCTGGAAAGGATACCTAGTCAATGACTTAAATGTAAATGGAAAGGGGGGATACCTAGTCAGTTGTACAGGGAAAGGGGGGATACCTAGTCAGTTGTACAGGGAAAGTTGTACAGGGGGGGGATACCTAGTCAGTTGTACAGGGAAAGGGGGGATACCTAGTACCTAGTCAGTTGGAAAGGGGGATACCTAGTCAGTCAGTTGTACAGGGAAAGGGGGATACCTAGTCAGTTGTACAGGGAAAGGGGGGATACCTAGTCAGTTGTACAGGGAAAGGGGGGATACCTAGTCAGTTGTACAGGGAAAGGGGGATACCTAGTCAGTTGTACAGGGAAAGGGGGGATACCTAGTCAGTTTACAGGGAAAGGGGGGATACCTAGTCAGGGAAAGGGGGGATACCTAGTCAGTTGTACAGGGAAAGGGGGGATACCTAGTCAGTTGTACAGGGAAAGGGGGATACCTAGTCAGTTGTACAGGGAAAGGGGGATACCTAGTCAGTTGTACAGGGAAAGGGGGGATACCTAGTCAGTTGTACAGGGAAAGGGGGGATACCTAGTCAGTTGTACAGGGAAAGGGGGGATACCTAGTCAGTTGGAAAGGGGGATACCTAGTCAGTTGTACAGGGAAAGGGGGATACCTAGTCAGTTGTACAGGGAAAGGGGGGATACCTAGTCAGTTGTACAGGGAAAGGGGGGATACCTAGTCAGTTGTACAGGGAAAGGGGGGATACCTAGTCAGTCAGGGAAAGTTGTACAGGGAAAGGGGGGATACCTAGTCAGTTGAGGGAAAGGGGGATACCTAGTCAGTTGTACAGGGAAAGGGGGGATACCTAGTCAGTTGTACAGGGAAAGGGGGATACCTAGTCAGTTGTACAGGGAAAGTTGGGGATACCTAGTCAGTTGTACAGGGAAAGGGGGATACCTAGTCAGTTGTACAGGGAAAGGGGGGATACCTAGTCAGTTGTACAGGGAAAGGGGGGATACCTAGTCAGTTGTACAGGGAAAGGGGGGATACCTAGTCAGTTGTACAGGGAAAGGGGGGATACCTAGTCAGTTGTACAGGGAAAGGGGGATACCTAGTCAGTTGTACAGTGAAAGGGGGGGATACCAAGTCAGTTGTACAGGGAAAGGGGGATACCTAGTCAGTTGTAAAGGGAAAGGGGGATTACCTAGTCAGTTGTACAGGGAAAGGGGGGATACCTAGTCAGTTGGAAAGGGGGATACCTAGTCAGTTGGAAAGGGGGATACCTAGTCAGTTGTACAGGGAAAGGGGGGATACCTAGTCAGTTGTACAGGGAAAGGGGGATACCTAGTCATTTGTACAGGGAAAGGGGGATACCTAGTCAGTTGTACAGGGAAAGGGGGATACCTAGTCAGTTGTACAGGGGGGGGGGATACCTAGTCAGTTGTACAGGGAAAGGGGGATACCTAGTCAGTTGTACAGGGAAAGGGGGGATACCTAGTCAGTTGTACAGGGAAAGGGGGGATACCTAGTCAGTTGGAAAGGGGGATACCTAGTCAGTTGGAAAGGGGGATACCTAGTCAGTTGTACAGGGAAAGGGGGATACCTAGTCAGTTGGAAAGGGGGGATACCTAGTCAGTTGGAAAGGGGGGATACCTAGTCAGTTGTACAGGGAAAGGGGGGATACCTAGTCAGTTGGAAAGGGGGATACCTAGTCAGTTGTACAGGGAAAGGGGGGGGATACCTAGTCAGTTGTACAGGGAAAGGGGGATACCTAGTCAGTTGTACAGTGAAAGGGGGGATACCAAGTCAGTTGTACAGGGAAAGGGGGGATACCTAGTCAGTTGTAAAGGGAAAGGGGGATTACCTAGTCAGTTGTACAGGGAAAGGGGGGATACCTAGTCAGTTGGAAAGGGGGATACCTAGTCAGTTGGAAAGGGAAAGGGGGATACCTAGTCAGTTGTACAGGGAAAGGGGGATACCTAGTCAGTTGTACAGGGAAAGGGGGATACCTAGTCAGTTGTACAGGGAAAGGGGGATACCTAGTCAGTTGTACAGGGAAAGGGGGGATACCTAGTCAGTTGTACAGGGAAAGGGGGGATACCTAGTCAGTTGTACAGGGAAAGGGGGATACCTAGTCAGTTGGAAAGGGGGATACCTAGTCAGTTGTACAGGGAAAGGGGGGATACCTAGTCACTTGTACAGGGAAAGGGGGATACCTAGTCAGTTGTACAGGGAAAGGGGGATACCTAGTCAGTTGTACAGGGAAAGGGGGATACCTAGTCAGTTGTACAGGGAAAGGGGGATACCTAGTCAGTTGGAAAGGGGGATACCTAGTCAGTTGTACAGGGAAAGGGGGATACCTAGTCAGTTGTACAGGGAAAGGGGGGATACCTAGTCAGTTGGAAAGGGGGATACCTAGTCAGTTGTACAGGGAAAGGGGGATACCTAGTCAGTTGTACAGTGAAAGGGGGGATACCAAGTCAGTTGTACAGGGAAAGGGGGATACCTAGTCAGTTGTAAAGGGAAAGGGGGATTACCTAGTCAGTTGTACAGGGAAAGGGGGATACCTAGTCAGTTGGAAAGGGGGATACCTAGTCAGTTGTACAGGGAAAGGGGGGATACCTAGTCAGTTGTACAGGGAAAGGGGGGATACCTAGTCATTTGTACAGGGAAAGGGGGGATACCTAGTCAGTTGTACAGGGAAAGGGGGATACCCTAGTCAGTTGTACAGGGAAAGGGGGATACCTAGTCAGTTGTACAGTGAAAGGGGGGTACCAAGTCAGTTGTACAGGAAAGGGGGGTACCTAGTCAGTTGTAAAGGGAAAGGGGGATTACCTAGTCAGTTGTACAGGAAAGGGAAAGGGGGATTACCTAGTCAGTTGTACAGGGAAAGGGGGATACCTAGTCAGTTGGAAAGGGGGATACCTAGTCAGTTGTACAGGGAAAGGGGGATACCTAGTCAGTTGTACAGGGAAAGGGGGATACCTAGTCAGTTGTACAGGGAAAGGGGGATACCTAGTCATTTGTACAGGGAAAGGGGGATACCTAGTCAGTTGTACAGGGAAAGGGGGATACCCTAGTCAGTTGTACAGGGAAAGGGGGGATACCTAGTCAGTTGTACAGGGAAAGGGGGATACCTAGTCAGTTGTACAGGGAAAGGGGGGATACCTAGTCAGTTGTACAGGGAAAGGGGGGATACCTAGTCAGTTGTACAGGGAAAGGGGGGATACCTAGTCAGTTGTACAGGGAAAGGGGGGATACCTAGTCAGTTGGAAAGGGGGATACCTAGTCAGTTGTACAGGGAAAGGGGGGATACCTAGTCAGTTGTACAGGGAAAGGGGGGATACCTAGTCATTTGTACAGGGAAAGGGGGATACCCTAGTCAGTTGTACAGGGAAAGGGGGATACCCTAGTCAGTTGTACAGGGAAAGGGGGGGATACCTAGTCAGTTGTACAGTGAAAGGGGGGGGGGATACCAAGTCAGTTGTACAGGGAAAGGGGGGGTACAGTCAGTTGTACAACTGAATGCCTTCAACTGAAATGTGTCTTCCGCATTTAACCCAACCCCTCTGAATCAGAGAGGTGTGTCTTCCGCATTTAACCCAACACCTCTGAATCAGAGAGGTGCAGGAGTTGATAACAGTTGCTATGAAGCCAACCGTATTGATCCTTTCAGGATCCCTCACCCTTGACCCATCCTCTATTTCACTGCCTCAGCATACAACACCTTCTGCACTACTCTGACCACCTCCACCTGCCTCTCTCGCACCGTACACTTCTGATCCCCAGCAACATGGGCAACCCCGTACAGTTGACATGACTTTGTCAGCTAAAAAGTCAGACTCAAAAAGGACAGACAGTGACTGCTGTTTCACCACCGGGTCTGCGTGGCACCAAACACCACAAACACTTCAATTTCTCCACCTGCACGTGTAAAGCTACCTCAGGAATCACTCATTTCCAATGGTGCTCTATTCCTAAACACAAAGCAAGAAAATGATCTTGACCCAAGGTTGTATGACACGGACTGCCCACTCCCTCTAGTCAGAAGAAACACAAAATAAATACCACAATTTTTTTTTATCCTTTATTTAACCAGGCAAGTCAGTTAAGAACATATTCTTATTTTCAATGAAGGCCTGGGAACAGTGGGTTAACTGCCTGTTCAGGGGCAGAACGACAGATTTGTACATTGTCAGCTCGGGGGTTTGAACTCACAACCTTCCGGTTACTAGTCCAACGCTCTAACCACTAGGCTATGCTGCCGCCCCACTACAGGTTACTTAAACTCCTTCCCCACCCACCCTGAAACCACATATGGATCCACCAAAAGGTCAAGGATCCACTTTCTAGAAAAATGAAACTTCTGTGAAACCTTTTGTGCTCGGCATGAATCTTCGACACACCATCTCCATTCTCTTCTTCACCCCCCTCCACCCATTCCTCCTCCCTCAGAAATCCACCTTTGTTACCCTGTCCCAATATTCCTCTTTCTCCTCCCCCCATTCCTCCTCCCTCAGAAATCCACCTCTGTTACCCTGTCCCAATATTCCTCTTCTTCTGACATTGCTGGCCATTCCCAATACTTATTGAGGATGTATTTGTCTCAAGGCTTAAAAATCATTCTTTAACTTGCTCTTCCCCCTTCAACTACACTGATTTAGGTGATTTTAACAGGTGACATCAATAAGGAATCATAACTTTCACCTGGTCAGTCTATGTCATGGAAAGAGGTGTTCCTAACGATGTAATTCTTACAAACAAGTCATTGTCTTTATCCTGCATATTCATACAAGATTCCCAATATACTGCACCAACAATAATGGGAAAAGTCATTTATTTAAAATACATCGAATTTCTGTAATAAACGTTTGTCTCTGGAGTTGTACACCTCACACATCTCAAAATGAGAGAATTATAATTCGTAAGCAAATTCATTAAACCGTTTCATATCATCTCAGTAAACAGGCTAACAAAAATCACACCGTATTTCAAAGACAATCACTGCCAAAGAATGTGACTGCGGCAAAAATGAAAAATGGCAGTATTCTTACCGCAAACCTTTGATAAATATGTTCAGTTTATTATAAAATAAATGGTTTTAAACGTCCTAAAAATCAGTGCGTCAAAAAAAAAAATCAGAAAGCCGAAATGGTGGAGAACACCAACATATTTTTAGCACTACTGTACATTGTCATTATCCAAAACCAAAGCAATGAGAGGGATCACATGAGAATACAGGACCACAGTGGAGCAGGTCTTTAATTTAGAACATTCTTGGTGAATTATTGGCATCATCTGTGCAACCAACTCATTTTTGGTGCATCCAACTACATTTCAAACGTTAAGGGTTCGGTATAAAAGCTATTTCCACGGAGATTCTCCATTTTATTAGCTTTTTAGTCCAAGATTAGGTTTAATCTGTGTCTGGAAAACTGGTCTGTGTCTGGTCCTCGGTAGCATGGACATGGGTTGAACGGTGGGAACACGGTTACTGAGATTTTACTGGACAAAACCACTCATTTCCCGCCGGATAAATAACTGTGAGAACCCGATAAATTATAATACATTATTTATATGAACAGCATGCGGTGAAATGATATACGATGTCTAAATGTGTCTTCTCTGCGGCCTCTGTCCCCACCCTGCTCGTTGATTCATCCATCATGCAGCCCTGCTCAGTCTGGAACGCAGTTCACAATGCACGTAGACCAGTCATCCACATCGTTTGAAAGAGTGATGGCGGTAGACTATAGCAGTTATTTATTCAGACACAGAACCCTTCAATCTTCGTGAAGAGAAGTGAAAGCCTCCTGCATCGAATTCTAGTCCTATAATTATTCAAAGATGTCATTAGAATGATTTCGGACACGAAACATTTCATTTAACTGTTGAAAACCAGGTACGGAATGAAGCAACAATAGAGAGGGGACGTAGGCTAATGACATAAGGGGGAAATATAAAAGCTACATATGCGTCTGCCTACTAATTATGCAAATAGGCACTATTTCAAAATTATTTGATCAAACTCGCTAGCCTATACTTGTAACTTTGTGGGCCGCATGTGTTGCACCAGAATCGCATGTTCTCTCTCCCTGCTTATCATGGTTAGAAATTATGTACGTAATTCTAGTCCGTATAATATAACACAGTACAGTAATACAGTTCACACTCAAAACAGATTAGCCTACTGGAGCTAGTTTAATTTACCCAATAGAGCATAAAGCTAGCTTCATCTATAGCTCCATCTATGGGAGAGAAAAACATTCTGTCATGTGTAATGTGAGGTAGCCTATATGATATATCTATTAGAAAACAGCACAATTATTTGGGCTTTTTTGGGATTGGGCTCATTAGAATGTCTTTAATGTAGGACCAATCAGGCTTAGGTAGCACCAGGCTTGAATTTTCTTAATGTTTTAGTTATTCATTTTGTATTTTACCCCATTTTTCTCCCCAATTGCGATCTTGTCTCATCGCTGCAACTCTCCCACGAGCTTGGGAGAGGCCAAGGTCGAGTCGTACGTCCTCCGAAACATGACCCACCAAGCTGCGCTTCTTAACACCCGCCTGCGTAACCCGGAAGGCAGCTGCACCAATGTGTCGGAGGAAACACCACTGAACTGACAACTGAAGTCAGCCTGCAGGCACCTGGCCCACCACAAGGAGTCGCAAGATCGCGATGAGCCAAGTAAACCCTCCCCTAACCCGGACGATGCTGGGCCAATTGTGCGCCGCCCTATGGGACTCATGGTTGCGGCCGGTTGTGACAGCCTGGGATCGAACCAGGGTTTGTAGTGACGCCTCAAGCACTGCGATGCAGTACCTTAGACCTCTACGCCACTCAGGAGGCTCCAGGTTTGACTTTTCTATCAAAGCTCTATTCAAATCCAGACATGGCCCTATTTATATGCTTTATAATGCTTTTGAATGACAATTATGGTTTTGATGGGAAATACTGGGTAAGAAAAGTGATTTATTCTCGGGATGGAACATTTAAAATACTGGGAAAATATTCAACCCTAGTCTAGGCCCTTTGCTTAAGGGATCCTATAGACCACACAATAAGGTATTGTGTGTCGATTGAGTAAAATAATGCTGTAACAACATGTGTGTGTGGGGGGGGGGGGAAATCAAGGAGTCTGAATATTTTCCAAATGCACTTTTACATGCTCCATTGAGTACATGTTGCTCTGTCTACTCCATTCTGGCCTGACCACTCTGCTGTCGGGTTGCAAATTCCAGTAACTTTTACAAACCTCCCAAGTTTTCCAGAAATCCCGTTGGAATATTCCTGCAATTAAGGAGGAACTAAGCAGATAATCCTGGAAACATCCAACCTGGATTTCTGGAAAACCTGGGAATTTTGGTAAGTTAGCGGATTTTTGTAACCTCACTCTGCTGACGCAGATAGATGCTGGACCAGTGAGCAGTAGTAAACAGATTGGATGGATAATTTCCTGGTGAAGTTTCCCCTTGGCGCAGATCCAGGATCAGCATACACTCAGCCCCACTCCAAACTAACCATTGGGGAAAATGCAGAACTGACCTGAGATCAGCATCATCACCGCTTCACTATAATCACTAGATGGACCTGCAGCTGGATCAGATGGTTCAATGTTGTTACTTCCTTCCACTGGGGAAGTGTAAGTACGCCCCAAATACCACCCTATTCCCTGTGGGCTCTGGTCAAAAGTTGTGCGCAGAACTCAAAAAGTAGGGAATAGGATGCCATTTGGTGAGCATCCGAAGAGTGCCTCTAGAGTTTTTAGAGTCTGAAACGTCTCTCCACCTCGTCTGCTACCATCTCTGCTATGGCCAGGGAAGAGGTGGCGGCGGGCGAGGGAGCGTTGCGTACATGGAGGACCCTGCTGCCCACATCCCCGACACCAACGTCAAACACAAAGTCATCTACCAGGTTCCCATCGCGGTCCAGAGCCTGGGCCCTCACCCCTGCTGGACCCCTGCAACAGACAAAAAAAAACACACACACACACTGTTACGTCATATTTCCACTACGGACTTTTGCCAGTGTTTCACCAACAACAACAAAAAGGCTCAGACTTTGGTGTTTCCACCTCCACAGCCCGGCTCCAGTGACTCACTGGGCCGCGACCTCCCTCCGTGCTCCAGTGACTCACTGGGCCGCGACCTCCCTCCGTGCTCCAGTGACTCACTGGGCCGCGACCTCCCTCCGTGCTCCAGTGACTCACTGGGCCGCGACCTCCCTCCGTGCTCCAGTGACTCACTGGGCCGCGACCTCCCTCCGTGCTCCAGTGACTCACTGGGCCGCGACCTCCCTCCGTGCTCCAGTGACTCACTGGGCCGCGACCTCCCTCCGTGCTCCAGTGACTCACTGGGCCGCGACCTCCCTCCGTGCTCCAGTGACTCACTGGGCCGCGACCTCCCTCCGTGCTCCAGTGACTCACTGGGCCGCGACCTCCCTCCGTGCTCCAGTGACTCACTGGGCCGCGACCTCCCTCCGTGCTCCAGTGACTCACTGGGCCGCGACCTCCCTCCGTGCTCCAGTGACTCACTGGGCCGCGACCTCCCTCCGTGCTCCAGTGACTCACTGGGCCGCGACCTCCCTCCGTGCTCCAGTGACTCACTGGGCCGCGACCTCCCTCCGTGCTCCAGTGACTCACTGGGCCGCGACCTCAGTGCCATTTTTTCATCTGGCATTTCCATAATGACTAACTGTAAAACATGGGTTAACGCACAGAACTGTCTTGATGGTGCAACGGTTGTTAATTCTGCTCTTCACAAGTCCTCAGTCAGACCTACCTACAGCACATTCAGGGCATTAAGAAAGTAGTCAGATCCCGTTCCTTTATACACATTTTGTTACGTTACAGCCTTATTCTAAAATTGCTACCACCCCCCTCAATAGACACACAATACCTCATAACGACAAAGCGAAAACAGGTTTAGACATTATTGCATATTCATTAAATATAAAAAGCATACCTCATTTACATAAAACAGAAATACCCTATTCATATAAGTATTCAGACCCTTTGCTATGACACTCTCAGTGGAGCTTAGCTGCATCCTGTTTCCATTGATCGTCCTTGAGATGTTTCTACAACATGGAGTCCACCTGTGGTAAATTCAATTGATTGGACATGATTTGGAAAGGCACACACCTGTCTAACACCACCGAAAGAAGGCACCTGCTATAGCAGGAAGTCAGCAAAACGGAGGAGAAACAGAGTAGGGTCAAAGTAGTGGGGGGGGTTGAGAGCCGGGACAAGGTGAGAAACAACAGAGAGGAATCTCTCTTGGGGTGAGCTGTGGAGGATGGAGTCTGCCAGAAACCAGTTCCTGTTAAGATCCGTCTAGGACACGCTAACCAACACCCCACGCCAACCAACACCCCACGCCAACCAACACCCCACGCCAACCAACACCCCACGCCAACCAACACCCCACGCCAACCAACACCCCACGCCAACACCAACACGCCAACCAACACCAACACGCCAACCAACACCAACACGCCAACCAACACCAACACGCCAACCAACACCAACACACCAACCAACACCAACACGCCAACCAACACCACCACGCCAACCAACACCACCACGCCAACCAACACCAACACGCCAACCAACACCACCACGCCAACCAACACCAACACGCCAACCAACACCACCACGCCAACTAACACGCCAACACCCCACGCCAACACGCCACGCCAACACGCCAACACGCCAACACGCCAACTAACACCAACACGCCAACTAACACCAACACGCCAACACGCCAACTAACACCAACACGCCAACTAACACGCCAACACCCCAGCCAACACCCCACGCCAACACGCCAACACCCCACGCCAACACGCCAACCAACACCAACACGCCAACGCCAACACCCACACCCCAGCCAACACCAACACGCCAACCAACGCCAACACGCCAACCAACGCCAACACGCCAACCAACGCCAACACGCCAACCCACGCCAACACGCCAACCAACGCCAACACGCCAACCCACGCCAACACCCCACGCCAACACCCCACGCCAACACCCCACGCCAACACCCACGCCACGCCAACACCCCACGCCAACACCCCACGCCAACACCCCACGCCAACACCCCACGCCAACACCCCACGCCAACACCCCACGCCAACACCCCACGCCAACACCCCACGCCAACACCCCACGCCAACACCCCACGCCAACACCCCACGCCAACACCCCACGCCAACACCCCACGCCAACACCCCACGCCAACACCCCACGCCAACACCCCACGCCAACACCCCACGCCAACACCCCACGCCAACACCCCACGCCAACTTACATAGGGTGGGGCCTCGCTGCCCTCTCGGGTAACAAACCTGGCACCACGGCGCATGTTTTAACATCCCGCACTTTCACCCCTCTCGCCAAGGACACTTACAGATGGAGGCATGACCAAGTTGAGGGGAAACTGGACGACGTCATCGAGAAGGAGCGGAAAGAAAGAGAACTCCCACCAAGAAAGGTCACTGCATCAGCTTTGTCAGGCCTTGGGAGCAGCCCGTTTCAGGAAGGACGGCATCCTGGAACAAGCCAGAACATGGGAGATGTGTGCTGACCTGAACCGACGGCTGTACCTCCCCCCCCAACATTGTTGTCAGCACTCTCCGTCCAGACATCATCATATGGAAAGAGAAATAAAATAAAAACCTGGTGATGGTCAGAATTCACAGTTCCCTGGGAAGACCGGTACGAGGAGGCATACCAGCGCAAGAAGGAGTATGCAATCCTGGCAGATGATGAGCGAGACAAAGGGATGAAGTGTCTGAGTTTACCCAGTTGAAGTTGGCTGCCGGGGCTTCCCTGCCCTATCGAAATGGAGGCTACTTTCTCTGCTCTGGGCATCAAAAAGGAAGAGACGGAAGATCTGTGGTTCAAGTCCTGCTGAAAAGACACTATACTGGAAACCATCCACAGGAGGGCAGTGATTTGACCAATCAGTGTGGACTCAGCATCTTGAGAACGTTCCAGGTGAGGAGTTGGAACGTCTCAGTGATAGGTGGCCCTGGCTGATGACGTCTGTGTATCAGGTACTGAGATGCTTCATTTACACCCAGGCCCCTGGAATTAACATTCAGAATCCGATGTACCTGAGTACGTCGCTTAGAGACAGCTCTGGGATGAACTTCTTTAAGATCTTGACCTGAGCTCCGATGAACACCCCTCTGTACATCTCTCCAACACCATACACTAGGTTATTCATCACCAGTTTCTGCAGACCTCTGGAACACACAGAGAGAGAGAAACAGCAGAGATACATGTCTGCTTTGGTCATCCAGCAGAGTCATTTATCAAGAGAAACAAGTCCAGAGGTTCCATGGAAATCTAAATTAACTTGGATACCAGTTGGATTTAGTCCTCATGGGGAACCTCCCTACTAGACTGGAATGGAATGTAAAGGGGAACCTCCCTACTAGACTGGAATGGAATGTAAAGGGGAACCTCCCTACTAGACTGGAATGGAATGTAAAGGGGAACCTCCCTACTAGACTGGAATGGAATGTAAAGGGGAACCTCCCTACTAGACTGGAATGGAATGTAAAGGGGAACCTCCTACTAGACTGGAATGGAATGTAAAGGGGAACCTCCCTACTAGACTGGAATGGAATGGAACCCCTCTACTAGACTGGAATGAAATGTAAAGGGGAACCCCTCTACTAGACTGGAATGGAATGTAAAGGGGAACCCCTCTACTAGACTGGAATGGAATGTAAAGGGGAACCCCTCTACTAGACTGGAATGGAATGTAAAGGGGAACCCCTCTACTAGACTGGAATGGAATGTAAAGGGGAACCTCCCTACTGGAATGGAATGTAAAGGGGAACCTCCCTACTGGAATGGAATGTAAAGGGGAACCTCCCTACTGGAATGGAATGTAAAGGGGAACCTCCCTACTGGAATGGAATGTAAAGGGGAACCTCCCTACTGGAATGGAATGTAAAGGGGAACCTCCCTACTGGAATGGAATGTAAAGGGGAACCTCCCTACTGGAATGGAATGTAAAGGGGAACCTCCCTACTGGAATGGAATGTAAAGGGGAACCTCCCTACTGGAATGAAATGGCATGTAAAGGGGAAGCCCTCTACTAGACTGAAATGTCGAGGGGAACGATAACTAAGAGATGATATTTAACCAACCTTCCAAATTTGACACCTAAATGACATTGCTTCCTAACTTCTAAGTACTATACCTGAATGAAAGTGCATCTCCAAAGTCCCGGGCATCGAAGTCGTACAGCTTGTATCCTTCTCGTTTAAAGGCCAGGACGGCGTTGGGACCCAGCCAAACACTGCCGTCCATCCGCGGGGTGAAGTGGACCCCCAGGAAGGGGAACCTAGGGTCAGGAACCTAGAGACATCCGTCTATCAGTACAACAACCAGGAAGCTAGAGACATCCATCTGTCAGTACAACAACCAGGAAGCTAGAGACATCCGTCTGTCAGTACAACAACCAGGAAGCTAGAGACATCCGTTTATCAGTACAACAACCAGGAAGCTAGAGACATCCGTTTATCAGTACAACAACCAGGAAGCTAGAGACATCCGTTTATCAGTACAACAACCAGGAAGCTAGAGACATCCGTTTATCAGTACAACAACCAGGAAGCTAGAGACATCCGTTTATCAGTACAACAACCAGGAAGCTAGAGACATCCGTTTATCAGTACAACAACCAGGAAGCTAGAGACATCCGTTTATCAGTACAACAACCAGGAAGCTAGAGACATCCGTTTATCAGTACAACAACCAGGAAGCTAGAGACATCCGTTTATCAGTACAACAACCAGGAAGCTAGAGACATCCGTTTATCAGTACAACAACCAGGAAGCTAGAGACATCCGTCTATCAGTACAACAACCAGGAAGCTAGAGACATCCGTTTATCAGTACAACAACCAGGAAGCTAGAGACATCCGTCTGTCAGTACAACAACCAGGAAGCTAGAGACATCCGTCTGTCAGTACAACAACCAGGAAGCTAGAGACATCAGTCTGTCAGTACAACAACCAGGAAGCTAGAGACAGTCGGATGTCAGTACAACAACCAGGAAGCTAGAGACATCCGTCTGTCAGCACAACAACCAGGAAGCTAGAGACATCCGTCTATCAGTACAACAACCAGGAAGCTAGAGACATCCGTCTGTCAGTACAACAACCAGGAAGCTAGAGACATCCGTCTGTCAGTACAACAACCAGGAAGCTAGAGACATCCGTCTGTCAGTACAACAACCAGGAACCTAGAGACATCCGTCTGTCAGTACAACAACCAGGAAGCTAGAGACATCCGTCTGTCAGTACAACAACCAGGAAGCTAGAGACATCCGTCTGTCAGTACAACAACCAGGAAGCTAGAGACATCCGTCTGTCAGTACAACAAACAGGAAGCTAGAGACATCCGTCTGTCAGTACAACAACCAGGAAGCTAGAGACATCCGTCTGTCAGTACAACAACCAGGAAGCTAGAGACATCCGTCTGTCAGTACAACAACCAGGAAGCTAGAGACATCCGTCTGTCAGTACAACAACCAGGAAGCTAGAGACATCCGTTTATCAGTACAACAACCAGGAAGCTAGAGACATCCGTTTATCAGTACAACAACCAGGAAGCTAGAGACATCCGTTTATCAGTACAACAACCAGGAAGCTAGAGACATCCGTTTATCAGTACAACAACCAGGAAGCTAGAGACATCCGTTTATCAGTACAACAACCAGGAAGCTAGAGACATCCGTTTATCAGTACAACAACCAGGAAGCTAGAGACATCCGTCTATCAGTACAACAACCAGGAAGCTAGAGACATCCGTCTGTCAGTACAACAACCAGGAAGCTAGAGACATCCGTCTGTCAGTACAACAACCAGGAAGCTAGAGACATCCGTCTGTCAGTACAACAACCAGGAAGCTAGAGACATCCGTCTATCAGTACAACAACCAGGAAGCTAGAGACATCCGTCTGTCAGTACAACAACCAGAAAGCTAGAGACATCCGTCTATCAGTACAACAACCAGGAAGCTAGAGACATCCATCTCTGTATTAGTGCGTTTCTCTAACAGCACTTAACCATCTGACATTCCTTGAATCCCAAAATCAACCTTAGCCCTTCTGGCCAAGGCACTTGTGTAGACCAGTAAGAAAAATGCATGCACTCACTGCTGTTGGTCGACTCTGGATATGAGCGTCTGCTAAATGACTAGAATGTAAATCTTATATAGGTGTGATAGGCCAGGTAGCTATACGATTGTGACAATGCTATCAGCCCATCTAATCCTTTCAGATCTAAGTGCTGTTAGGGGCTAAAGGGTTGAGATACAAGGAGAAGATAGAGGACGTTCTAGAGGACTTACGGGGTAGAAGGCGTTCTAGAGGACTTACGGGGTAGAAGGCGTTCTAGAGGACTTACGGGGTAGAAGGCGTTCTAGAGGACTTACGGGGTAAAAGGCGTTCTAGAGGACTTACGGGGTAAAAGGCGTTCTAGAGGACTTACGGGGTAAAAGGCGTTCTAGAGGACTTACGGGGTAAAAGGCGTTCTAGAGGACTTACGGGGTAGAAGGCGTTCTAGAGGACTTACGGGGTAGAAGGCGTTCTAGAGGACTTACGGGGTAGAAGGCGTTCGAGGACTTACGGGGTAGAAGGCGTTCGAGGACTTACGGGGTAGAAGGCGTTCTCGGACTTACGGGGTAGAAGGCGTTCTCGGACTTACGGGGTAGAAGGCGTTCTCGGACTTACGGGGTAGAAGGCGTTCGAGGACTTACGGGGTAGAAGGCGTTCGAGGACTTACGGGGTAGAAGGCGTTCGAGGACTTACGGGGTAGAAGGCGTTCGAGGACTTACGGGGTAGAAGGCGTTCTCGAGGACTTACGGGGTAGAAGGCGTTCTCGAGGACTTACGGGGTAGAAGGCGTTCTCGAGGACTTACGGGGTAGAAGGCGTTCTCGAGGACTTACGGGGTAGAAGGCGTTCTCGAGGACTTACGGGGTAGAAGGCGTTCGAGGACTTACGGGGTAGAAGGCGTTCTCGAGGACTTACGGGGTAGAAGGCGTTCTCGAGGACTTACGGGGTAGAAGGCGTTCTAGAGGACTTACGGGGTAGAAGGCGTTCTAGAGGACTTACGGGGTAGAAGGCGTTCTAGAGGACTTACGGGGTAGAAGGCGTTCTAGAGGACTTACGGGGTAGAAGGTGTTCTAGAGGACTTACGGGGTAGAAGGTGTTCTAGAGGACTTACGGGGTAGGTGTTCTAGAGGACTTACGGGGTAGAAGGTGTTCTAGAGGACTTACGGGGTAGATGTTGCCCCGGACCAGGTAGTGTTTCTCAGGCTTCAGGACCAGGTAATCTCCTCTGAAGGGGACAATGCGAGGGTCTGGACTGCAGCCAGAGATCTGAGCGAGGCGGTCAGAGTACAGACCACCACAGGTCAGCACATACCGACACCTTACCTCCGTACCCTGAGGAGACCACACACACACACACACGTTACAGCTTAAAAACAAAAACAAAAAAAACGTTCTGATATTTCTGATAATTTAACACACACGCATGCACGCCTACCTTTGAATCTCTGATAGCGATGGGATATTTCATTCCTGAAATGTTTTGAAGAAAAAGACACAAAAAATATATTCACAAGTGCATCTTTCATCAAATGTATGAGTGTTGAGGTGAGGAAAGTATGGAACAGATACCGTCCGTGTTACCAGCGGGGCTTTCCTTCACCATGGCCATGTCACTAGCCTCATATTCAGTAACCACGGTCCCTCCTGCCTCCTGGAAGTCCTTGCCATATGCCAGTGACACCAGCCTCCAGTCCACGATGCCAGTGTAAGGAGAGTCCAGGGCCATCAGACCCTGAAAGGAAGAGTTTAACCATTAAAGGTAAAATTAAAAATTAAATCCCCAGGGTAGAGTATCAGTATACTCTACCCTGGGGATTTAATTTTTAATTTTACCTTTATTTTACTAGGCAAGTCAGTTAAGAACAAATTCTTATTTTCAATGACAGCCTAGGAACAGTGGGTTAACTGCCTGTTCAGGGGCAGAACGACAGATTTGTACCTTGTCAGCTTGAGGGTTTGAACTTGCAACCTTCCAGTTACTCATCCAACGCTCTAACCACTAGGCTACCCTGCCGCCCCGGTGTTCCAAATGGCACCCTGTTCCCTATAAAAGAGCACTATTTTTCACCAGGGAATATGAGGTAATTTCCAAACCAGGCCATAAGTAGTGCTCTGTATAGGCAATAGGGTGTAATTTCAGACTCAATCCTGGACTTTCACTATGAAGCACCTTAGTAAAGAGACTTGAATATATTCTCTCTCTCACTCTCACCTTGCAGTAGGGCTCTCACTCTCACCTTGCAGTAGGGCTCTCACTCTCACCTTGCAGTAGGGCTCTCACTCTCACCTTGCAGTAGGGCTCTCACTCTCACCTTGCAGTAGGGCTCTCACTCTCACCTTGCAGTAGGGCTCTCACTCTCACCTTGCAGTAGGGCTCTCACTCTCACCTTGCAGTAGGGCTCTCACTCTCACCTTGCAGTAGGGCTCTCACTCTCACCTTGCAGTAGGGCTCTCACTCTCACCTTGCAGTAGGGCTCTCACTCTCACCTTGCAGTAGGGCTCTCACTCTCACCTTGCAGTAGGGCTCTCACTCTCACCTTGCAGTAGGGCTCTCACTCTCACCTTGCAGTAGGGCTCTCACTCTCACCTTGCAGTAGGGCTCTCACTCTCACCTTGCAGTAGGGCTCTCACTCACCTCACCTTGCAGTAGGGCTCTCACTCTCACCTTGCAGTAGGGCTCTCACTCACCTCACCTTGCAGTAGGGCTCTCACTCTCACCTTGCAGTAGGGCTCTCACTCTCACCTTGCAGTAGGGCTCTCACTCTCACCTTGCAGTAGGGCTCTCACTCTCACCTTGCAGTAGGGCTCTCACTCTCACCTTGCAGTAGGGCTCTCACTCTCACCTTGCAGTAGGGCTCTCACTCTCACCTTGCAGTAGGGCTCTCACTCTCACCTTGCAGTAGGGCTCTCACTCTCACCTTGCAGTAGGGCTCTCACTCTCACCTTGCAGTAGGGCTCTCACTCTCACCTTGCAGTAGGGCTCTCACTCTGCAGTAGGGCTCTCACTCACCTTGCAGTAGGGTAGGGCTCTCACTCTCACCTTGCAGTAGGGCTCTCACTCTCACCTTGCAGTAGGGCTCTCACTCTCACCTTGCAGTAGGGCTCTCACTCTCACCTTGCAGTAGGGCTCTCACTCTCACCTTGCAGTAGGGCTCTCACTCTCACCTTGCAGTAGGGCTCTCAGGGCTCTCACTCTCACCTTGCAGTAGGGCTCTCACTCTCACCTTGCAGTAGGGCTCTCACTCTCACCTTGCAGTAGGGCTCTCACTCTCACCTTGCAGTAGGGCTCTCACTCTCACCTTGCAGTAGGGCTCTCACTCTCACCTTGCAGTAGGGCTCTCACTCTCACCTTGCAGTAGGGCTCTCACTCTCACCTTGCAGTAGGGCTCTCACTCTCACCTTGCAGTAGGGCTCTCACTCTCACCTTGCAGTAGGGCTCTCACTCTCACCTTGCAGTAGGGCTCTCACTCTCACCTTGCAGTAGGGCTCTCACTCTCACCTTGCAGTAGGGCTCTCACTCTCACCTTGCAGTAGGGCTCTCACTCTCACCTTGCAGTAGGGCTCTCACTCTCACCTTGCAGTAGGGCTCTCACTCTCACCTTGCAGTAGGGCTCTCACTCTTACCTTGCAGTAGGGCTCTCACTCTTACCTTGCAGTAGGGCTCTCACTCTTACCTTGCAGTAGGGCTCTCACTCTTACCTTGCAGTAGGGCTCTCACTCTTACCTTGCAGTAGGGCTCTCACTCTTACCTTGCAGTAGGGCTCTCACTCTTACCTTGCAGTAGGGCTCTCACTCTTACCTTGCAGTAGGGCTCTCACTCTTACCTTGCAGTAGGGCTCTCACTCTTACCTTGCAGTAGGGCTCTCACTCTTACCTTGCAGTAGGGCTCTCACTCTTACCTCTCACTCGCTCACCCTGCAGTAGGGCTCTCACTCGCTCACCCTGCAGTAGGGCTCTCACTCGCTCACCCTGCAGTAGGGCTCTCACTCGCTCACCCTGCAGTAGGGCTCTCACTCGCTCACCCTGCAGTAGGGCTCTCACTCGCTCACCCTGCAGTAGGGCTCTCACTCGCTCACCCTGCAGTAGGGCTCTCACTCGCTCACCCTGCAGTAGGGGGCTCTCACTCGCTCACCCTGCAGTAGGGGGCTCTCACTCGCTCACCCTGCAGTAGGGGCTCTCACTCGCTCACCCTGCAGTAGGGGTCTCTCACTCGCTCACCCTGCAGTAGGGGTCTCTCACTCGCTCACCCTGCAGTAGGGGTCTCTCACTCGCTCACCCTGCAGTAGGGGTCTCTCACTCGCTCACCCTGCAGTAGGGGTCTCTCACTCACTCACCCTGCAGTAGGGCTCTCTCTCTCGGATCCCCTTGGCGTCTATCATGGTTAGGTCACGCACGTTGTTCTTCTGTCCTCGCTCGTACAGCGCTTTGAGCCTGGGAATCTCCTCTCGCTCCACAGCGACGATCAGCTGCCAACACAAAGGCCAAGCCGTAGACATGACCAGCACATCGTTGTGTGATCAACTTTTTCTTTATTTTTCAAAGATCAACAGAAAACACCACAAAGGAGTCGGAATGAATAGACAGGAAGAGGCCGTCCGTATTAGACAGGAAGAGGCCGTCCGTATTAGACAGGAAGAGGCCGTCCGTATTAGACAGGAAGAGGCCGTCCGTATTAGACAGGAAGAGGCCGTCCGTATTAGACAGGAAGAGGCCGTCCGTATTAGACAGGAAGAGGCCGTCCGTATTAGACAGGAAGAGGCCGTCCGTATTAGACAGGAAGAGGCCGTCCGTATTAGACAGGAAGAGACCGTCCGTATTAGACAGGAAGAGACCGTCCGTATTAGACAGGAAGAGACCGTCCGTATTAGACAGGAAGAGACCGTCCGTATTAGACAGGAAGAGACCGTCCGTATTAGACAGGAAGAGACCGTCCGTATTAGACAGGAAGAGACCGTATTAGACAGGAAGAGACCGTATTAGACAGGAAGAGACCGTATTAGACAGGAAGAGACCGTATTAGACAGGAAGAGACCGTTCTAGAAGTTTAAAAAAAGGTTTCCATTGTCACATATACCAGATAGATGCGGTGAAATGTGTTGTTTTACAGGGTCAGTCATAGTAGTACAGCGCCCATAAAGCTAATTAGGGTGAAGTGCCTTGATCAAGGGCAGACAGATTTTTCTCATCTGATCGTCTCTGGGTGTTCGAACCTGTAACAGTCCAAAACTCTAACTGGCCCAACGCGCTAACTGGCCCAATGCTCTAACCGCTAGGCAAGAAGCCACGACCCTGGCCCAAAGCTCTAACCGCTAGGCAAGAAGCCACGACCCTGGCCGAACGATTTAACCGCTCGGCAAGAAGCCACGACCCTGGCGCAACGCTCTAACCGCTAGGCAAGAAGCCACGACTCTGGCCGAACGATCTAACCGCTCGGCAAGAAGCCACGACCCTGGCCCAAAGCTCTAACCGCTAGGCAAGAAGCCCACGACCCTGGCCCAAAGCTCTAACCAATAGGCAAGAAGCCATGACCCTGGCCCAAAGCTCTAACCACTAGGCAAGAAGCCACGACCCTGGCCCAAAGCTCTAACCACTAGGCAAGAAGGCCACGACCCTGGCCCAAAGCTCTAACCGCTAGGCAAGAAGCCACGACCCTGGCCCAAAGTTCTAACCACTAGGCAAGAAGCCATGACCCTGTAAGCCAGTTGCTGCAGGTAAATACAAATGAAATTAGACCATAAATACAAAAAAAAAATCGCACCCCGAGCTCCATCAACCCCTCCCCACAATGATCTGATTAGCATTGACACACCCCCTGATATACTGTAAATGGTATACCGGTTATGGTGAAACATGTCATACACAAACTGTGAAACGATTACTAGCAAATACTATAATAATAATAATATATATAAATAATAAAATACTACGATGTTTTAACCTTAGTATAACCTTTCAACCATTATTCAACCTTGAGGTTGAAAACAAACAAAAAACCTGGAGGGACCTGGATAGAAGATCATACTAAATTCAGCTACAATGACAATAGGCGCTTTAGGGAAAGAAAAATACCTTTTGAGGTCCAAATTCAAGCGATACGTCTACTCATCAATATGTACTAAACCACGGTAAACAACAACATCTCCAGCCAAGGCCAAACCCGATGTGAATTACACGTATTTGAGAGAACTCACCTTTCCACACCTCTTATAGGGGAGTCCTTTCTTGTCCAGGTATTCGTAGGCCATAGCGGCCCCTTTGCCACAGAGACGGGCCTTCAGAGACCCGGGGGTGTAGTAAATCCCACTGTGGATCACACCACTGTTGTGGCCGCTTTGGTGGATGGCTGAGGATGGGACACGGAACAGTGTTAATTCCCCAATAAGGTTGTAGGGTAAAGAAGCACAAAGAAGAACATTTTAACATCTTGGCCATGTTCTGTTATAATCTCCACCCGGGCACAGCCAGAAGAGGACTGGGCACCCCACATAGCCTGGTTCCTCTCTAGGTTTCTTCCTAGGTTTTGGCCTTTCTAGGGAGTTGTTCCTAGCCACCGTGCTTCTACACCTGCATTGCTTGCTGTTTGGGGTTTTAGGCTGGGTTTCTGTACAGCACTTTGAGATATCAACTGATGTACGAAGGGCTATATAAATACATTTGATTTGATCTGTGGTGATAACATAAGAATGTGATTGGCTGACGGGGCAAAGACCAGGACAGAGTGGCACAATAGAAACGTTTTTTCCCCTTGTGAAATGTTTTCCGTTTGGAACAGTGCAAAAAATGTTTTGCAACGGTGTCCGACTAATGAATGCACCCCAGGCTAAGAGGAACGTCAAGTTAGTGACCTCCTCCCTCCCTGCCCACCACTTACCCAGGTCCTTCTCCTTCTCCAGCAGAATGAAGCTAAGCGTGGGGTGTCTGAGGATGAGCTCTCTGGCTGAGGCCAGGCCCACGATGCCTCCACCCACCACAGCCACATCATACGCACTGCAACACAAAGACATGTCATCAGGGGTAGGTTCATTAGTCGTCAGCATTAAGGGACAGGTGAGGGTTCATTAGTCGTCAGCATTAAGGGACAGGTGAGGGTTCATTAGTCGTCAGCATTAAGGGACAGGTGAGGGTTCATTGGTAGTCAGCATTAAGAGACAGGTGAGGGTTCATTAGTAGTCAGCATTAAGAGACAGGTGAGGGTTCATTAGTAGTAAGCATTAAGAGACAGGTGAGGGTTCATTAGTCGTCAGCATTAAGAGACAGGTGAGGGTTCATTAGTCGTCAGCATTAAGGGACAGGTGAAGGTTCATTAGTCGTCAGCCTTAAGGGACAGGTGAGGGTTCATTAGTCGTCAGCATTAAGGGACAGGTGAGGGTTCATTAGTAGTCAGCATTAAGGGACAGGTGAGGGTTCATTAGTAGTCAGCATTAAGAGACAGGTGAGGGTTCATTAGTAGTCAACATTAAGAGACAGGTGAGGGTTCATTGGTAGTCAGCATTAAGAGACAGGTGAGGGTTCATTGGTAGTCAGCATTAAGAGACAGGTGAGGGTTCATTGGTAGTCAGCATTAAGAGACAGGTGAGGGTTCATTGGTAGTCAGCATTAAGGGACAGGTGAGGGTTCATTAGTAGTCAGCATTAAGGGACAGGTGAGGGTTCATTAGTAGTCAGCATTCAGAGACAGGTGAGGGTTCATTAGTCAGCATTAAGAGACAGGTGAGGGTTCATTAGTAGTCAGCATTAAGAGACAGGTGAGGGTTCATTAGTAGTCAGCATTAAGAGACAGGTGAGGGTTCATTAGTAGTCAGCATTAAGAGACAGGTGAGGGTTCATTAGTAGTCAGCATTAAGAGACAGGTGAGGGTTCATTAGTAGTCAGCATTAAGAGACAGGTGAGGGTTCATTAGTAGTCAGCATTAAGGGACAGGTATGGGTTCATTAGTAGTCAGCATTAAGGGACAGGTGAGGGTTCATTAGTAGTCAGCATTAAGAGACAGGTGAGGGTTCATTAGTAGTCAGCATTAAGAGACAGGTGAGGGTTCATTAGTAGTCAGCATTAAGAGACAGGTGAGGGTTCATTAGTAGTCAGCATTAAGAGACAGGTGAGGGTTCATTAGTAGTCAGCATTAAGAGACAGGTGAGGGTTCATTAGTAGTCAGCATTAAGAGACAGGTGAGGGTTCATTAGTAGTCAGCATTAAGAGACAGGTGATGGTTCATTAGTAGTCAGCATTAAGGGACAGGTATGGGTTCATTAGTAGTCAGCATTAAGGGACAGGTGAGGGTTCATTAGTAGTCAGCATTAAGAGACAGGTGAGGGTTCATTAGTAGTCAGCATTAAGGGACAGGTATGGGTTCATTAGTAGTCAGCATTAAGGGACAGGTGAGGGTTCATTAGTAGTCAGCATTAAGAGACAGGTGAGGGTTCATTAGTAGTCAGCATTAAGAGACAGGTGAGGGTTCATTAGTAGTCAGCATTAAGAGACAGGTGAGGGTTCATTAGTAGTCAGCATTAAGAGACAGGTGAGGGTTCATTAGTAGTCAGCATTAAGAGACAGGTGAGGGTTCATTAGTAGTCAGCATTAAGAGACAGGTGAGGGTTCATTAGTAGTCAGCATTAAGAGACAGGTGAGGGTTCATTAGTAGTCAGCATTAAGAGACAGGTGAGGGTTCATTAGTAGTCAGCATTAAGAGACAGGTGAGGGTTCATTAGTAGTCAGCATTAAGAGACAGGTGAGGGTTCATTAGTAGTCAGCATTAAGAGACAGGTGAGGGTTCATTAGTAGTCAGCATTAAGAGACAGGTGAGGGTTCATTAGTAGTCAGCATTAAGAGACAGGTGAGGGTTCATTAGTAGTCAGCATTAAGAGACAGGTGAGGGTTCATTAGTAGTCAGCATTAAGAGACAGGTGAGGGTTCATTAGTAGTCAGCATTAAGAGACAGGTGAGGGTTCATTAGTAGTCAGCATTAAGAGACAGGTGAGGGTTCATTAGTAGTCAGCATTAAGAGACAGGTGAGGGTTCATTAGTAGTCAGCATTAAGAGACAGGTGAGGGTTCATTAGTAGTCAGCATTAAGAGACAGGTGAGGGTTCATTAGTAGTCAGCATTAAGAGACAGGTGAGGGTTCATTAGTCAGCATTAAGGGACATTAGCAGTCATCCCATTAATGCTTAGTGTCATCCAGGACACTGCACTACACCACTTTCAAATAGTTTCCACCATCAGGCTCACATCCTCATCGAATCGAGGAACTATCCAGTTAGAAACAGAATGCTACCTTTACCTAACATCGTAATAAAAAGGTCCATAAAGAAGTCATCACTTCGTATTCATACTAGTCAGACACTAAGTCACTTCAAGGTGACAGTATTCCTGAAGTTACAGACGTGGACACTAGTGATGTGGTTCTATGCTATTCAGGAGCGCCGTGGAGTGGATCTGTAGTACCCGGAAGTAAATTAGTGATTCATTGTAGCAATTGGCACTCCTGTAAGAGTTCCTATTTTCTCGTGACATTCCTGGGTTACTCATTATACTGATAAAGTCAGATTTTTAAAAAACAAAAACAAATATGACATCATTTTTTTTTAAAGGTTAAAAGGGTACAAGACTGTGTACATATCTGGTTGTGTTGGTATAAATCACTACATATCCCATTGAGCCAAGTGGGGAGAAGAAGCCCGTTGTTACAGTTCCAAGACCAGTCAGAAATGTCGAGCGAACCGGACGCCAAATGGATCCACGTTAAGTAGCAAATGATATCCTTCGTCACCGTTGTCTTACGACACGACTATTCAACAAAAACAATAAATAACTGTATGTTTATTTCCAGCAAATGTCTTAGTTTTACATGATAGTATAACTAGCAAAAAGAGTTGAAGTTGAGGGTGCAGTATTTATGAAGTTTGACAATGAGGATGCAAACTAGCATAGTTTAGCTAGTTTAGCCAGGGAAAACGAGGAGCTTGGGGACTGGATATAGACGGGTGTACATGCGCACTAGGTTCATTCAGGAGTTGTAGTTTTTCTGCCCTGATATCAGGAGCTGACAGCGGAAAGTTCCAATTCAGAGACTGAAATGAAAACAAATATTTGAGAGCGGATCGATATACAATCCTGAAATCAGCTGTAACTGTCAATAGTAAAACAAAGCTTATACCGATATGATTAATTAATCAATTTCTCACCAATTACTGTCTTGTTTCATCGCTGCAACCCAACGAACTCAGGAGGCGAAGGTTGAGTCATGCGTCCTCCGAAACCTGCTTTTTAAAACCTGCCCGCCCGCTTAACCCTGAAGCACCGATGTGTCGGAGGAAAAACATTTCTTTAACGAGTCAGACGCAAAGGATTTACTTCAGAAACCCGACAAGGCCCACATCCCCGTCATTCACAGGATAAAGAGACAGATATCGGGGGACGTAGGTCGTAGGGTAATCTGCCTATACCATCAGTACTATTAGCCAATGTACAAATCATTGGATAATAAAATAAAACAAACTGAGCACGTATATTCTACCAACGGGACATTCAAAACTGTAATATGTTTCACCGAGTCGTGGCTGAACCACAACATGAATAACATACAGCTGGCGGGTTTGACACTTTTTTGGCAGGACAGAACAGCGGCCTGGTAAAATAAGGGGTGGAGGTCTTTGTATATTTGTAAACAACAGCTGGTGCACAAAGTTTAAGGAAGTGTCAGTGTTGCTCACCTGAGGTAGAGTATCTCATGATAAGCTGTAGACCATATTTACCAAGAGAGTTTATCTATATTCTTCATAGCTGTCTATTTATCACCACAAACCAATGCTGGCACGAAGACCGCACTCAATGAGCTGTATACGGCCATCAGCAAACCAGAAAATGCTCATCCAGAAGTGGCGCTCCTAGTGGCCGGGGACTTTAATGCAGGGAAACTTAAATCCATTTTACCAAATTTCTACCAGCAGGTTAAATGTGCAACCAGACGGGATTTTTTTAATTTTATTTTTTAAACTCTAGACCACCTTTACTCCACACACAGATACATACAAAGCTCTCCCTTGCCCTCCATTTGGCAAATCTGATAATTCTATCCTCCTGATTCCTGCTTCCAAGCAAAAATAAAGCAGGAAGCACCAGAGACTGTCTATAAAAAAAGTGGTCAGATGAAGCAGATGCTAAACTACAGGACTGTTTTGCTATCACAAACTGGAATATGTTGCGGGATTCTTCCGATGGTATTGAGGAGTACACCACATCAGTCACCGGCTTCATCAATAAGTGCATCGATGAGGTCTTCCCCACAATGACTGTACGTACATACCCCAACCAGAAGCCATGGATTACAGGCAACATCTGCACTGAGTTAATGGGTAGAGCTGCCGCTTTCAAGGAGCAGGACTCTAACCCAGAAGCTTATAAGAAATCCCACTATGCCCTCCGACGAACCATCAGGCAAGGGTCAATACAGGACTAAGATTGAATCGTATTGAACTGGCACCAACGCTCGTCGGATGTAGCAGGACTTGCAAACTATTACCGACTACAAAGGGAAACACAGCCGCGAGCTGCACAGTGACAAGCCTACCAGACGAGCTAAATTACTTCTATGCTCGCTTCGAGGCAAGTAACACTGAAACATGCATGAGAGAATCAGCTGTTCCAGACGACTGTGATAAACGCTCTCCGCAGCCGATGTGAGTAAGACCTTTAAACAGGTCAACATTCACAAGGCCAGATGGATTATCAGGACGTGTACTCCACGCATGCACTGATCAACTGGCAAGTGTCTTTACAGCCATTTTCAACCTCTCTCTGTCTGAGGCTGAAATACCAACATGCTTCAAGCAGACCACCATAGTGTTCTTGGGCACAGGGAGGTAACCTGCCTAAATGACTACAGCTCAGTAGCCATGAAGTGCTTTGAAAGGCTGGTCATGGTTCACAACACGACAACATTCCGTGAGAATTAACGGGACTATGGGAATTAACAGGAATATTTGCAAATTAATATTAATACCACTTAAAATGTAGATTTTTTTGCATTGGATATTACCATTTCATATGGAGACAGAAACATAAACCTTTTACCTTATCATAAGTAGACATAATTGCAAATGATTAAATCCTTCCCATATAAATAATTTAGTTACGAATTAAACTGTAATTAAATGAGTTGACTCTTCACATGGGAATGATTTCACTGAAAAACAAAAGGGAATATTGAATGATTCATCACATCTCCCCAAAAATGTTTTCAACTTAAATCTGTAAAATGATCATCTAGAAACTAAAGATTTGGTTGTTTCCTCTCAGTCTACCATGTCTTCTCCCTGGACCTCCTCAATGTCCACCTCTTGAACATCAGACTCATCTTCACTGTCCAACCTTGTTGAGGATGGCCTGTTGTCAGGCTCAAAAAGCCTCAAATTTGCCCTGGTTGGCCACCAATTTTTCAACCCTTTTATTGGTCAGCCTGTTGCGTGCTTTGGCGTGTGCGTTCCCAAACAAGGACCAGTTGCGCTCTGAGTCTGCTGATGTTGGTGGGATTTGGAGGATGATGGAGGCAACAGGGGAAAGAGCCTCAGATCCACAAAGTCCCTTCCACCAGGTGGCTGATGAGATATGTTGGCACGACTGCCATATTGCTTCTCCATCCCAAAGCCGTTGCTTGGAAGTGTCCTTCGCCAGACTGCCAAGAACCTTGCCCTCATCCAGGCCAAGGTGGCGAGACACAGTAGTGATGACACCATAAGCCTTGTTGATCTCTGAACCAGACAGGATGCTCTTGCCAGCAGACATGGGGTCCAACATGTACGCTGTGGCATGTATGGGCTTCAGGCAGAAGTCTTCACACTTTTTGATATATTTCAGAACTTTCCTCTGCTTGGAGTAACAGTGAAGTGGGCAGGGCAGTATGGATTTATTCTCTTACAATGTGCAAGCAGAGTCTGAACGTCAGACAGGGTGGCATGGTCTCCCACAATCTGTGAAATGGCTACTGCTATAGGTTTCAGGCTGCTTTACCACTCTCTCTCAAAATACATCATCCAGGAGGATCCTTTTGATGGTATTGGCAGACTGTGATATGGCCATTTCTTGGAGAGACTACCCCTCCAGGAGACTGTCAAACATGATATCAACACCACCCCAATGGGTGTTGCTGGGTAGCTTCAATGTGGTGCTCTTATTCTTCTCACTTTGCTTGGTGAGGTAGATTGCTGCTATAACTTGATGACCCTTCACATACCTAACCATTTCCTTGGCTCTCTTGTAGAGTGTAACCATTGTTTTCAGTGTCATGTCGTCCTTGAAGAGCAGATTTCATGCATAAGCAGCACAGCCAATAGTTGTGATGTGAGGGTAGGACTCCTCCACTTTAGACCAAGCAGCCTTCATGTTCGCAGCCTTGTCACCAATGCATATATATACCTTCTGTGGTCCAAGGTCCTTGATGACTGCCTTCAGCTCATCTGCAATGTAGAGACCGGTGTGTCTGTTGTCCCTTGTGTCCGTGCTCTTGTAGAATCCTGGTTGAGTGGTGGAGATGATGTAGTTAATTATTCCTTGCCTACAAACAATTGACCACCCGTCAGAGATGATTGCAATACAGTCTGCTTTCTTTCTCTATGATTTGCTTGACCTTCACTTGAACTCTGAACTCCACACCGTATAGATAAAGCATGTCTGGTTGGCGGGGTGTATGCTGGGCGAAGAACATTCAGAAATCTCTTCCAATACACATTGCCTGTGAGCGTCAGATACACAGCTCGAGCAATACATTCATCAGCATTTCTCTGACTGCGTTCCTCCTTGGAGTCAAAAAAACTTCTGATTCCAGGAGGACCATGAGCTGTTGCTATCGATAAGGTGACTGATTTATAATTTTCACCTCGAATAGAAGTAGAGGGTCTTTTGTCAGAGTTTGCTTGTTGTGAGCGCTGAGGGAACTTTATGCACTTGGCCAGATGATTCTGCATCTTTGTTGCATTCTTCACATATGATTTGGCACAGTATTTGCAAATGTACACAGTATTTCCTTCTACATTAGCTGCAGTGGAATGTCTCCACACGTCAGACAGTGCCCGTGGCCTCTTCCTGTAAAGATTAGGGAAAGAAATGAGTAAACAAAAACAAATAGAATTCCATGTACAGATAAATAGCTAAGCAGTTAGATTAAAACAACTCCTTTGTAAGATACACGTTTTAAAATGAAACATGTATGGAAACAGGTGAATCAACACTCAGCAGGCTCAGGCAAGCTAAAACCCACATGGTAGCAAAAACTAACTAGCCGAAATTGTTAACAAGTTAGATTTAAACACAGTTTGCTGTAGGCTACTATTTACTAGTTAACAAAAAAATATTTATGCCATAAAATATATTCACCCCACCCAGTATTGTAATGAAAACTTACCAGAAAGCATGTAGTCCTTGGCTCAGACAATGTAGTAGTTTGGGCTCAACAGCATCTCATTAGTGAGCAAGATCTTGAGAATGAGCTGTACATGTTGTGACGGCCCTGAAATTTTCTGAACCGTCTCAGTGCAGCTCCTTCCAATAGGGCGCTTTCCCTTTAATTCCCAATTAAATAGCCAGTATCAGCTGCGCAAAAGTGGGGTTGTGATGGAGACGTGCATGAGGATGTGTTCAACCCTCAGTTCCGAAGCTTCTCTATTCCGTTTGTTTTGTTGCCGTTAAACGTGTGTTTTGTAGCCTAAGAGAGTTTACCCAGGATCGGATCCACTCTTTGCGTCCCTGGACTACACCTCTCCGTTCTTCGTGGCCTTTCTCCGCTGGAGATCTATTGGCGGATTGGATTGTCTGACTGACCGACTGACTACCACCTTTTTGTATACGGTATTTCATTTGTTTGGATGTGATGTATACTGTGATTTGTGTAGTTAGTGGTAGTTGAGGACTTAATTAAGAGTTGATCCGCTTTAAGGTTCTGTGGTAAAGTAATTGTTATATTGATTGTATGTTTAATACTGGGTTTACGCTACACGGAACGAACGGACAAACATCGCGTGACAAAAGTCACTTGAGTTCACTGAACTCCTTTACCGGGCAGGACTCTTTTTAGGCCCGAGGTACAGGACATTTCTGGAGGAACCAGAAGTCATTGTGATATTATTATATATGTGTGTAATCATTGTTGTTGCTAATTACAACCCACGCAACAGAATATAATTGTTTTTGAAGTTCTTTTCAATGTTTTAAGGGTTTATGAAAAGTTTATTTCCATCCTGACTTTTACATACGTCCTTTGTATTGGTGTAGACTTGACGGACCAGATGGGACTCATTCCCACCCAAACTAAAAGGAGAAACTAATGTTTTCTCTGGTAGGCACAACCTACCTGGCACCCCTATAAATAATAACCTCAAGTCAAAACCGTTACAATGTGATGGAAGAATGCACTGTGCATGCAGAGGGTTGCAATTCCATTGAATTGGGGGATAGTTTAACCAAAATATGCCACAAGACCTAGAATTGCCTTGTGTATCCCACAAAAAAAAAGGTTATTTAAGCAAAATTCCCCAAATTCCAGGGCTTAATGTCACACAAACAATTCCGACCCTTTGCAACCCTGTGCGCCCTCAGGTCCCTATTCCACCACCCATCTACAGTACTAAATCCACGTGTGCTTGTCTGTCTGTCTGTGTCTGTGTCTGTGTCTGTGTCTGTGTCTGTGTCTGTGTCTGTGTCTGTGTCTGTGTCTGTGTCTGTGTCTGTGTCTGTGTCTGTGTTGCTTCACAGTCCCCACCGTTCCAGAAGGTGTTTTTGATCTGTTTTTTTTCAATCTAATTTTACTGCTTGCGTCAGTTACTTGATGTGGAATAGAGTTCCATGTTGTCATGGTTCTTCTGTAGTACTGTGAGCTTCCCATAGTCTGTTCTGGACCTTGGGACTGTGAAGAGACCTCGTGGCATGTCTTGTGGGGTATGTATGGGTGTCTGAGCTGTGTGCCCCGTAGCTCAGATAGACAGCTCGTGCGTTCAACATGTCAATACCTCTCACAAATACAAGTAGTGATGAAGTCAATCTCTCCTCCACTTTCAACCAGGAGAGATTGACATGCATATTATTAATATTAGCTCTCTGTGTACATCCAAGGGCCAGCCGTGCTGCCCTGTTCTGAACCAATTGCAATTTTCCTAAATCCACAAAACTAGGGCCTGTAGGACCTGCCTTGTTGATAGTGTTGTTAAGAAGGAAGAAACTAGGGCCTGTAGGACCTGCCTTGTTGATAGTGTTGTTAAGAAGGAAGAAACTAGGGCCTGTAGGACCTGCCTTGTTGATAGTGTTGTTAAGAAGGTAGAAACTAGGGCCTGTAGGACCTGCCTTGTTGATAGTGTTGTTAAGAAGGAAGAAACTAGGGCCTGTAGGACCTGCCTTGTTGATAGTGTTGTTAAGAAGGTAGAAACTAGGGCCTGTAGGACCTGCCTTGTTGATAGTGCTGTTAAGGTAGAAACTAGGGCCTGTAGGACCTGCCTTGTTGATAGTGTTGTTAAGAAGGTAGAAACTAGGGCCTGTAGGACCTGCCTTGTTGATAGTGCTGTTAAGGTAGAGCAGCGCTTTATTATGGACAGACTTCTCCCCATCTACTGTTGCATCAATATGTTTTGACCATGACAGTTTACAATCCAGGGTTACTCCGAGCAGTTTAGTCACCTCAACTTGCTCAATTACCACATTATTCATTACAATATTTAGTTGATGTTTAGGGTTTAGTGAATGATTTGTTACAAATACAATGCTTTTAGTTTTAGAAATATTTTGAGCTAACTTATTCCTTGCCACCCACTCTGAAACTAACTGCAACTGTAAGTGTTTGTCATTTCAGTCGCTGTAGAAGCTGACTTGTTTAGTGTTGAGTCATCCCCATACATAGACACTCTGGATTTACTGAGTCAGTGGCATGTTAGTAAAGTTCCTCAGTGTCCACATCAACAATAAACTATCATGGTCCAAACACACTAAGACAGTCATAAAGAAGGGCACGACAAAACTTTTCCCCCTCAGGAGACTGAAAAGATTTGGCATGGGTCCTCAGAACCTCAAAAGGTTCTACAGCTGCACCATCGAGAGCATCCTGACAGGTTGCATCACCGCCTGTTATGGCAACTGCTCGGCATCCGACCGCGAGGCACTACAGAGGGTAGTGCGTACGGCCCAGTACATCACCGGGAATCAGCTTCCTGCCATCCAGGACCTCTATACCTGGCGGTGTCAGAGGGTAGTGCGTACGGCCCAGTACATCACCAAGGCCATCCAGGACCTCTATACCAGGCGGTGTCAGAGGGTAGAGCGTACGGCCCAGTACATCACCGGGGCTCAGCTTCCTGCCATCCAGGACCTCTATACCAGGCAGTGTCAGAGGAAAGCCCTAAAAAGTCATATATACCCCCCTGCATATTTGATTTGATATATATAGAGCCTCCCTATTGTTATTCTACTGCTGTTCTTTAATTATTTGTTACTTATCTATTTTTTTTAACTTGATACTCATTTTTCTTAAAACTGCATTGTTGGTTAAGGGCTTGAAAGGTAGCATTTCACTGTAAGGTCTACACTTGTTGTATTGGGCGTATGTGACAAAAAACATTTGATTTTAATTGTTAGTCTATATCAATTCCCCATTACATATATCACCACACCTTGGCAAGGTGACTAGGAACATGGTTGAATACAAACAGTGTAGTTATTCCCTCCGTAAGCAAAAGAACAGGCAAAATGTCAGTACAGAGTTATAGTGGTGTCGCAATTCAACAGCTCAGACATGAGACATATGTGGCAGGGTCTACTGTGGGCTCTCGTTCTCTGTGGCCGTCGTGAACAAGACATTTTAAGCGAGTTAGCCCAGACGGGATCCCTAGCCGCGTCGTCAGAGCATGCGCAGACCAGCTGGCTGGAGTGTTCACGGACATATTCAATCTCTCTCTATCCCAGTCTGCTGTCCCCACTTGCTTCAAGATGTCCACCATTGTTCCTGTACCCAAGAAAGCAAAGGTAACTGAACTAAATGACTATCGCCCCGTAGCCCTCACTTCTGTCATCATAAAGTGCTTTGAGAGGCTAGATAAGGAGCATATCACCTCTACCTTACCTGATAGTCTAGACCCTTCAGCTTGATTACCGCCCCAATAGATCCACAGACGATGCAATCGCCATCACACTGCACACTGGCCTACCCCATCTGGACAAGAGGAATACGTATGTAAGAATGCTGTTCATTGACTACAGCTCAGCATTTAACACCATAGTACCCTCCAAGCTCATCATTAAGCTCAGGGCCATGGACTTCCTGACAGCCCCCCCCACCCAGTTGGTGAAAGTCAGAAACAACACCTCCCTCTTTGCTGATCCTCAACACAGAGGCCCCACAAGGGTGCGTGCTCAGCCCACTCCTGTACTCCCTGTTCAACCATGACTGCGTGACCATGCAAGCCTCCAACTCAATCATCAAGTTTGTAGATGACAACAGTGGTAGGCTTCGATGGGGCCGCAGTGGAGCAGGTGGAAAGCTTCCTCGGCGTACACGCCATTGACCATTTAAAATGGTCCACCCACACAGACAGTGTGGTAAAGAAGGCGCAACAGAGCCTCTTCAACCTCAGGAGGCTGAAGAAATTCAGCTTGAGCCCAAAGATCCTCAACCTTTTACAGATGAACAATTGAGAGCATCCTGTCGGGCTGTAATCACCACCTGGTATGGCAACTGCACCGCCCGCAACCACACGTCTCTCCAATGGCTGATGTGGTCTGCCCAACGCATCGCCTGGAGCACACTGCCTGCCCCCCAGGACACCTACAGCACCCGATGCCACAGGAATACTAAAAAGATTATCAATGACATCAACCACCCAAGCCACAACCTGTTCATCCCGTTACCATCCAAAAGGCGAGGTCAGTACAGGCGCATCAAAGCTGGGACAGAGAGATTGGACAAAAGCTTCAATCTGAAGGCCATCAGACTATTAAATAGCCATCACTTGCCGGTTACCACCCGGCTACTCAACCCTGCACATTAGAGGCTGCTGCCCTATAGACATGGTATTATTGTCAATGCCACTCCGACATGGACGTTGCTCGTCCTAATATTTATATATTTCTTAATTCCATTCTTTTACTTTAGATGTGTGTCTATTGTTAGATATTACTGCACTGTTGGAGCTAGGAATGCAAGCATTTCGTTACACCGGCAATAACATCGCATGTGACCAATGACATTTTATTTGATTTGCTGAAAACCATAACTGGCACGCAGATTGGTAGAAATTGTAAGTAATTGGCATTCAACATGAGAAAGGTTGCTGACTCCTCCTGTTGCCTTTTACCGGCAACTTCAGGAGAGGAATGGCAGATCTGCGAAAGTCAGCAGGAAGGAGTAGGAGGAGAATAGTTGGGTCAGGTTAATGTGTCTCTCTCTCTTCTGGTTATCTAGATCTCTGGCGCCTTTGTGAGGCATTTGTCTTATTTCATCAAAACGTAAAAGTCAGACAAGCTCCAATGCGTTTTGTTGATTTTATTAAAACACATTGGGTGCGTCTATCGATTGGTCGAAAGAGCTGACGACTTTCCGTTGACCAAGATTTTTTTGTCGTTGTTGTAGACAGCCCTACTGTTTGCAAAGGTGTCAGGAGCTTGCAGGGATTTGTAGTCTTGCATTCGGTCTACTTTGGTGCTAATTAGCATTTTAAAAACAAAGTAAAGAGCCAAATGTATTGATTAAAGTCACCTTGTCCGAGAGAGATATACAAGGTTATCAAAACGTCAAGCCAGGGTAAACCTACACGAAACACCCCTTATTTTAACTGTTTCTAAAACTCACAATGGGGAAAAAAATGAATTGTGGAAAACCGATTGGAACCATTTCCCTGTTTGACCGCTAGGTTTTATGGGTAATTATGACACCTCCACTGTGGGACTCTAGTGTATAGAGACCAATCACCAATCAATCAATGTACATCATCAAATCAAAACACAGCCTTCATTTACGTTGTGACGCACGGACGTTCCAAACTCCGTTTTTAGACGAGACTGACTTTATGACCAAAGTTGTCCCATTTACACTTTATAAGTCAACTTTGACAATCGAATAACTTGTCTCCGACTCATATCGATGCCACATATGCCGTTTTCAAATGGATTCGTTGTTCTTTTAATTAAAAAGGCAATCAATCTTTATTTCATTAAACTTAAATATAGAACCTGTCGCCGGCGAACATACCGGCTGTGCACATCAAGCCCAGATCATAGTCTCGTTAGTGGAGATACATAAAGCCCACTAGCAGTTGCCTAGGCTAGACAATGTGGTACTTTGCCACCTCTGCACAAACACTCACCCGTGTCTCTCCACTCACCTGTGTATTCTAGCTGTTCTGCATGTCGCGGACTTTGGCACCGTTGCAAATAAGGCAGCAAATGACGCGCTGTTTAGTGTCCGTATCATTTCGACAGAGATTGAATAGCAACCTATACTCGCTTTGACAGTAACATCAACCGCCGTGCACACATATTGCGTGAGTATGTTTTAAACAGCAGTTGTCCACAAGGTTTCTCTTGCAATGGAAGTCATAATCAAATTCCTTGCTTGACGCGAAGCTCGGCCCCTTTGACCCTTCACCCACTTTGAGGAGCCAATGGCAAGGCGCGTCTCTCGTACGTAACGGGTTAAAGGTCAGAACACTGCAGACATGGTCATCATGTAAATACAATAGCGAACTGACAAGGTAAGTTTGTTAACAAATACCTCAACGAATAAAATCTCACACATCTTGATTACTTAGAACGTTTTGTGGTTTAAGCAAATTTTCTTTATTTGTGTCTTGCGTGGTGCTGCATTATCCTACGTCCATTGGTTACTGTCTGCAGCTATTAAGTAATGCTTTGTAACACAGTTGATCTAGGATTAATTTAGCTAATCTGTCTGTCTGGATCAAAGCAACGTGATTCAGTGTTTAGACATCATTCTAAATTTGTGTTTCGATGGGTAACATTTTTTGACACGCATTTTAAAAAGCCCATCAGTCTTTACATTGGAGATGACACCTCTCAACGTACATGTTCAGGTCTGAAAGACATTACACGGTATGAAGCTGCTGTCGCAGTAATATAATACTATGTAATGTCTTTCAGACCTGAAGATATGAAGCTGCTGTCGCAGTAATATAATACAATGTAATGTCTTTCAGACCTGAAGATATGAGGCTGCTGTCCAAACCAGCACTGCAGGCCGTTCTCTCCTCACAGAAAACTCTGTCACACGAGGGCAGCAGACCGTTCTGGGGATGGCTCAATGCGGTCTTCAACAAGTGAGTGATACAATCGTCAGTCCTGATCAACAGCATCTAATATTACACTTTAGCCAACAGAATATTTTCCATTTTTATCAGACACTCCTATCCAGAGTGATAGATTAGTAATGTTCTAATAGTTTACTCAGTGGACCACAATAAGCTGAGGTAGTAATGACCTATATTCATTATGTATTTGTAATCATGTATTACCAATGGTTGCATTCTTGTGACCAGAGTTGACTATGAGCGTATCAAGGCGGTGGGCCCAGACCGTGCTGCTGCAGAGTGGCTGACAAGGTGCGGTGCCAAGGTGAGGTTCCAGGGGTTCGACCGTTGGCAACACGACTACAACGGCCTGCCCACCGGCCCTCTGGGACGATACAAGATCCAGGGCATCGACGCCACAGACTCCTGCATCATGTACAAAGGCTTCGATCACCTGGGTACGTTATCCAATGCAGCCTTCCGATCTCCAAAACCTTATTTTAGGTGTTCGTGTCACTCTATCGCCTCGACGGTGAGGTGAAACCCTGTGGCAGAGGTCTCACTATTCTCAGAACCAGATATCGTGATTATGCTGAGCAGCAACTCAATTTTGTGTTTACAATCTGACACAAGACACAAATGTCTTGTTCTAGTGACTTTGACTAAATACAAATCTATTTATTAAAAGACAGTCTTCCATTATATCAATTATTCACTTTTAATTTAATCATTGCATGCCCTCGGGGGGGTGGAGGGGTGAATAGAATGCTGTCATTCTGTATTTTTAACAAGAAATAGATTTCAGTTCCAAATGGCTAGCTGTAATAATGTTCAGCGAGTCCCATACAATCCGACACCTGGGCGTGTTAAGAGGTGAGGGTGAAAGTTAGTGTCTTCCAGACTGTTTACCTGAAGAGTGACGCAAGAGAGCAGGATGTTTTACACCAGAAAGAGAGACTGAGAACACTGTCTGTCACCCTGCCCGGCCTGGTCTGGCGTGCTTAACACTGGGCTCAGAGAAACCTCTATAGCCTGGTCTGGCATGCTTAACACTGGGCTCAGAGAAACCTCTATAGCCTGGTCTGGCATGCTTAGCACTGGGCTCAGAGAAACCTCTATAGCCTGGTCTGGCATGCTTAGCACTGGGCTCAGAGAAACCTCTATAGCCTGGTCTGGGCTCAGATATAGCCTGGTCTGGCATGCTTAACACTGGGCTCAGAGAAACCTCTATAGCCTGGTCTGGCATGCTTAACACTGGGCTCAGAGAAACCTCTATAGCCTGGTCTGGCATGCTTAGCACTGGGCTCAGAGAAACCTCTATAGCCTGGTCTGGCATGCTTAGCACTGGGCTCAGAGAAACCTCTATAGCCTGGTCTGGGCTGGCAGATATAGCCTGGTCTGGCATGCTTAACACTGGGCTCAGAGAAACCTCTATAGCCTGGTCTGGCATGCTTAACACTGGGCTCAGAGAAACCTCTATAGCCTGGTCTGGCATGCTTAGCACTGGGCTCAGAGAAACCTCTATAGCCTGGTCTGGCATGCTTAGCACTGGGCTCAGAGAAACCTCTATAGCCTGGTCTGGGCTCAGATATAGCCTGGTCTGGCATGCTTAACACTGGGCTCAGAGAAACCTCTATAGCCTGGTCTGGTATGCTTAACACTGGGCTCAGAGAAACCTCTATAGCCTGGTCTGGCATGCTTAGCACTGGGCTCAGAGAAACCTCTATGGAGCCCTCTATAGCCTGGTCTGGCATGCTTAGCACTGGGCTCAGAGAAACCTCTATAGCCTGGTCTGGCATGCTTAACACTGGGCTCAGAGAAACCTCTATAGCCTGGTCTGGCATGCTAAACACTGGGCTAAGAGAAACCTCTATAGCCTGGTCTGGCATGCTTAACACTGGGCTAAGAGAAACCTCTATAGCCTGGTCTGGCATGCTTAGCACTGGGCTCAGAGAAACCTCTATAGCCTGGTCTGGCATGCTTAACACTGGGCTCAGAGAAACCTCTATAGCCTGGTATGGCATGCTTAGCACTGGGCTCAGAGAAACCTCTATAGCCTAGTCTGGCATGCTTAGCACTGGGCTCAGAGAAACCTCTATAGCCTGGTCTGGCATGCTTATGCTGTATTGCAACATCCTGTGACTTGTTGTCATGACAATTTATTTCATTTATTTAACCATTTATTTAACTTGGCAAGTCGGTTAAGAACAAATTCTTATTTACCATGACGACCGAGGAACAGTGGGTTAACTGGTCTAGGAACAGTGGGCTAACTGGTCTAGGAACAGTGGGTTAACTGGTCTAGGAACAGTGGGTTAACTGGTCTAGGAACAGTGGGTTAACTGGTCTAGGAACAGTGGGTTAACTGGTCTAGGAACAGTGGGTTAACTGGTCTAGGAACAGTGGGTTAACTGGTCTAGGAACAGTGGGTTAACTGGTCTAGGAACAGTGGGTTAACTGGTCTAGGAACAGTGGGTTAACTGGTCTAGGAACAGTGGGTTAACTGGTCTAGGAACAGTGGGTTAACTGGTCTAGGAACAGTGGGTTAACTGGTCTAGGAACAGTGGGTTAACTGGTCTAGGAACAGTGGGTTAACTGGTCTAGGAACAGTGGGTTAACTGCCTTGCTCAGGGGCAAAACAACAGATTTTTACCTTGTCAGCTCGGGGGATTCGATCGAGCAACCTTATTGGCCCAACGCTCTAACCACTAGGCTTTCAGCCTGCTCCATACCGACCATAAGAGTTGGCAATATAGCTCAATCAGATGTGGGACCAAGCTGCTAAAATTAGAAGTATGTTTCCCTTCCCTAGATGGACTAGAGCATGTCGAAGAGCTCAAACTCAACAAGAGTATGTACATAGAGGATGCCTGCTTGGAGAGAATAAGCACCATAGAGAACCTACAGGCCAGCCTGTACAAGATGGAGGTGGTCTCCTGTGGCAACGTAACTGACAAGGGTGTCATCGCCCTGCATAAACTCAGGTGGGTCTGCTACTGTGCCTGGGAACATCATTATGGTAGTGTGGCTGTACTATATGCCAAGGAGTTAAAAATCTGTGGATATTGAAGCTATAGAAACAAACAGCATGTGGGGTTATAGCGGAGGCTGTTTACATGTTGACCTTCCGGCACAAGGCTTTTCTCATGACCGGTCTCCATGGTGACTTGACTATATTAGTCAAACTAAATATACACACTATCTCCCAGGAGTCTAGAGCATCTGTACCTCAGCGATCTGCCAGGCGTGGTAGAGAAGGAGAAGACCGTAGAGAGACTCCAGACAGCTCTACCTGGGCTGGACATAGAGCTGGACCTGGTCTGACAACCACAGGCTGTGACTGACAGACACGGAGGACCAGTCCGGCACAGTGGGTAGTGTCATGACGACCAGAAGATGCACGTTGTCTTTGTAGCAACACATTCATTGTAGCACATAGTAAAGTGTTTTGCAACGGAAATTTGACTCAACGTTTTGGTCCCCCTGTTTTTTTCTCTCCCCTGTTTTGGTTTCTAGTGAATAGGACCCTGGTCTCAGATCTGTTAGTAGCGTCTCGCCATGGCCTCCTATGGGTTATGGTCATCGCCATGGCCTCCTATGGGTTATGGTCATCGCCATGGCCTCCTATGGGTTATGGTCATCGCCATGGCCTCCTATGGGTTATGGTCATCGCCATGGCCTCCTATGGGTTATGGTCATCGCCATGGCCTCCTATGGGTTATGGTCATCGCCATGGCCTCCTATGGGTTATGGTCATCGCCATGGCCTCCTATGGGTTATGGTCATCGCCATGGCCTCCTATGGGTTATGGTCATCGCCATGGCCTCCTATGGGTTATGGTCATCGCCATGGCCTCCTATGGGTTATGGTCATCGCCATGGCCTCCTATGGGTTATGGTCATCGCCATGACCTCCTATGGGTTATGGTTATGGTCATCGCCATGGCCTCCTATGGGTTATGGTCATCGCCATGGCCTCCTATGGGTTATGGTTATGGTCATCGCCATGGCCTCCTATGGGTTATGGTCATCGCCATGGCCTCCTATGGGTTATGGTTATGGTCATCGCCATGGCCTCCTATGGGTTATGGTCATCGCCATGGCCTCCTATGGGTTATGGTCATCGCCATGACCTCCTATGGGTTATGGTTATGGTCATCGCCATGGCCTCCTATGGGTTATGGTCATCGCCATGGCCTCCTATGGGTTATGGTCATCGCCATGGCCTCCTATGGGTTATGGTTATGGCCTCCATGGGTCGCCATGGCCTCCTATGGGTTATGGTCATCGCCATGGCCTCCTATGGGTTATGGTCATCGCCATGGCCTCCTATGGGTTATGGCCCATGGCCTCCTATGGGTTATGGTCATCGCCATGGCCTCCTATGGGTTATGGTCATCGCCATGGCCTCCTATGGGTTATGGTCATGGCCTCCTATGGGTTATGGTCATCGCCATGGCCTCCTATGGGTTATGGTCATCGCCATGGCCTCCTATGGGTTATGGTCATCGCCATGGCCTCCTATGGGTTATGGTCATCGCCATGGCCTCCTATGGGTTATGGTCATCGCCATGGCCTCCTATGGGTTATGGTCATCGGCATGACCATAGGAGTTGGCAAGACTGCACAAACACATCTGGGACCAGGCTAGTGGGACACGGGACGAATGAGATTATTATCGCAACATGTTTTCAACTGGACTTGCTGTGTATTGACTCAAAAACAGAAGTATGACAGGAATTGTTTTCCTTAATTAATGTTTATTAAATATGACTTGATTAAAAAAAGTACATAGACTGTAACAAGGCTGAGGATTTCATTGAATTGATTCATTTAGTTTTATAAATTATTTATTTAATTTGGCATTTTGTAACATGTTCAAGAGTTAGACACCTAGAAGTCCTTATCTCTTCTGGTCTTCTGACAGCAGTGTATTTGATTTGAATCATTACTATGTTTTAAATATAAATGTTTTCAGGCTCTAGTTAATCTGTAAGGTGGAATTTCAGCGTTACAGTGGGATTTAAATTCAGAAGGTAATGTTTGCGGTGACTGCATCCTCAGTAAGAGCTGTCGGCTCCATCAGAAATTACATTTATACTGAACGCAACTATTTTATTAACAGTTCATATGAGGAAATCAGTCAATTTAAATTAATTAATTAGGCTCTAATCTATGGATTAAATATGAATGGTGGTCACCGAAACCTTTAAAAAAATAAAAGGTTGGGAATTGGGTCAGTATCAGGTGCGACCACCATTTACCTCATGCAGCACAACACATCTCCTTCACATAGAGGTGATCAGGCTGTTGATTGGTGGCCTGTGGAATGTTGTCCCACTCCTCTTCAATGGCTGTGTGAAGATGCTGGATATTGGGCGGGAACTGGAACACGCTGTCGTACACGTCGATCCAGAGCATCCCAAACATGCTCAGTGGGTGACATGTCTGGTGAGTATGCAGGCCATGGAAGAACTGAGACAATTTCAGCCTCCAGGAATTGTGTACAGATCCTTGTGACATATAGCCGTGCGTCAACATGAGGTGATGGGAGCGGATGAATGGCACAACAATGGGCCTCAAGACTCTTGACAAGTTATCTCTCTGTGTATTCACATTGCAATTATGTTCGTAGCTTATGCCTGCCCATACCATAACCTCACCACTACCTTGGGGAACTCTGTTCACAACGTTGTCACTCGCGTGGTCTGTGGTTGGCCGTACTTCCAAATTCTCTAAAACGACGTTGGAGTCTGGTAGAAATGAACATTCAATTCTCTGGCAACAGCTCTGTTGGACATTCCTGCAGTCAGCGTGCCCATTGCACACTCCCTCAAAATGTAGACATCTGTGACATTGTGTTGTGACAAACCTTTAGAGTGGTCTTTTGTTCTCCCCAGCACAAGGTGCACCTGTGTAATGATCATGCTGGGTTATCTTGGCAAAGGAGAAATGCTCACTAACAGGGATTTAAACAAATGTGTCCACAAAATGAGAAAAATAATCTTTTTGTGCATATGGAACATTTCTGGGATCTTTTATTTCAGCTCATGAAACATGGGACCAACACTTCATATGTATATTTTTGTTCAGTGCACATCGCTTCAGAGATCTAGACTGAATTAGAACCCTTACTGTATTTCATCCACAGGTACGTTGAGGCTGATCTGATCATTTCAGACAATTGCTTATAAACTATTTGCTGTCCAATAAAATAAAGCCGAGCTGACCTTTCACCTTCCGTTACATTTCTCCTCTTTACAAATGACTCAAACCTACTTCTGAGAAAATCAATCAATATTTTTAACAAAATGCAAATCAATTCACTACCAAAAAATGTCAACTGTCTCGCTCATTTTTTTATTACAAACAAATAACATTTGGCAAAACCAGTCAAGGCAGTAGGCTATGGTGCCTCCCTCTGCTCTACACAAGTATCTGTCTGTGTTCCCAGGTTGACTACGTTGCAGACGCACGCCAGATCTCACAATGTCTGGATAGGTATCTTCCGGGATCAGATCAACCACATATGTTCAGGCAATCTGGTGCCCGACCGCCACAGTCGACGCCGTGACAACATGCAACGTAGTCTGCCTGAAAGGCGACCTCGATCTACCAGCTGAGCACTAGGCTGCTCCTTGTCATTAAACAGATAATACGCCTTCAATGGAAGCAACACCACATAATAAAATTGTCTTTCAGTAGAAAAAAAAAAGTTGACATAGTGCATAGAATGACATCACAAGACACAAGGACTTCTCCCTGGTTCTTCCACGTTGTGATTCACTTCCTGGTTCCTGAGCTGACCAGAATATTGCCGTGTTCACATGCTAGGCGGGAACTAGGAAATTCAGAAATGTCCCACTTGTTGATTCATGGTACGCGACACGTCTAAAACTACAGCAAGTTGGAAATGTCAGTTTCCTAGTTCTAACTAGCACCGTGAACACGGTAAATGTTGATGAATGTGCGACTGGAACATTCAGATCCAAAATGGTGGATTTAGATGCTAGGGTAGTGGTAGTTGAATTTCCGATCCAAAATGGTGGATTTAGATGTTAGGGAAGTGGTAGTTGAATTTCCTCAGGTTGGTATAGTACTTCTTGTTGTCCAGAGCTGGGAAGATACTGCTGCTGGTGAGCTGAGGCAAATACTAGAGAGAGGAAAGGAAACGAGTGTGTTAATGCAGTTGGAAGAGCGACAATATATCATCTTCATGGGCAAGAATTTTATAAAATGACAGAAGATGTACTGCATCGTGTAGACACCTTCAATTGTTTGTACAGCATTTTGCCATCTCTGACAGCTGGTCCCAATTTGCATGGAGCTTCCAAGTTCCACCTTACAGATCTAACAGACATTGAAGGGTTAGAGCCAAGGGAAAGAGGGTAGGGAGTGAATCGGGACCGGCTGTTTTAACGTGAAGAAACATACTGACCCCAGGTGGGAGGTGTTTGCGGGGCAGGAGGCGTGACCTCTTCTTGGTGGAGCGCTCGGTGCTCTCGCTCTTCTCCCGTTGGCTGTCGAAGTACGGGTGCTCCAGAAGCTGCTCACAGGCCAGCCGCTCCGACGGGTCCATACGCAGGCAGCCCTGGGGTCAGGGGGGGGGGGGGCAAAGGTCATTTAGGGAAGGGATGAGGGAATTAATATTTGCTAATAAAACATCAGAGACCATTAAATGAGAGATCGTTCATTTCATAAGAGAACCAGTTATTTTTACCACACAAATCGGCAGCAGGTGAATGGCTGGATAGATAGATAAGATAGATAAGATAGACAGGCATACCTTCATCAGACTCAGTGCTTGATATGACAGGTTGGGGTATTTCAGTTCCAGAGTTTCCTATTGGATGATAAATGATGCCTTATTGTGTATAATTTTTTTTTTACCCTTTTGATAATTTTACGCAGTGTTTTGAGGCAGAGAATAAGCAATTTCATTGCACAGTTTATACTCCGTTGTATATAACAAATAAACGTTGATTTGATAGATATATACGGCAGGGATCATCAACTAGATTCAGCCGAGAGGATAGTTAGAGGGCAGGAACATAATTACAAATCATTTGTAGACTGCAAATTGACCACGGGAAGCTCAAACGGGCCGCCAGTAGGGAACCCTGAAATACAATACGCTCCTCAAGATGTTTTAAACTGATTTGTTTAACGTTTTGGTAGATGAATCATCATTATATGTTTGTTCTCACCATTTCCTGAGGCTCTGGGATGCAGACTCCACTGAAGAACTGGTTCTTATTGAATACCTGCTGGTGGCGGGGGATCAGGTCTCCTGCAGACACACAGACAGACACACAGACAGACACACACACAGACAGACACACAGACAGACAGACAGACAGACACACAGACACACAGACAGACAGACACACACAGACAGACACACAGACAGACACACACAGACAGACAGACACACAGACAGACAGACAGACAGACAGACAGACAGACAGACAGACAGACAGAGGTGAGAGGTGGGAGGTGCTTGTTGGTCATATGGGAGGTGCTCGTTGGTCATATGGGAGGTGCTTGTTGATCATATGGGAGGGGCTTGTTGGTCATATGGGAGGTGCTCATGGTCATATGGGAGGTGCTCAGGAAGAGGAGCTCATGTTTACTGATAATAAAGGGTACTGTCCTTTTCCTGAACTAACTGGTGAAACAACTGGTATTATATATTGATATTATATACTGGTATTATATACTGATATTATATACAAGTATTATATACTGGTATTATCTACTGGTATGTAAAAATGTACACTTGTCCTTTCCGGACATACTTCAATAGAAATATGTTATAACGCGTCACTAACTGTTATAACGCGTCACTAACTGTTATAACGCGTCACTAACTGTTATAACGCGTCACTAACTGTTATAACACGTCACTAACTGTTATAACGCGTCACTAACTGTTATAACGCGTCACTAACTGTTATAACGCGTCACTAGCTGCTATAACACGTCACTAGCTGTTATAACGCGTCACTAGCTGTTATAACGCGTCACTAGCTGTTATAACGCGTCACTAACTGTTATAACGCGTCACTAACTGTTATAACGCGTCACTAGCTGTTATAATGCGTCACTAACTGTTATAACATCACTAACTGTTATAACGCGTCACTAACTGTTATAACATCACTAACTGTTATAACGCGTCACTAACTGTTATAACGCGTCACTAACTGTTATAACGCGTCACTAACTGTTATAATCGTCACTAACTGTTATAACGTCACTAACTGTTATAACGCGTCACTAACTGTTATAACGCGTCACTAACTGTTATAACGCGTCACTAACTGTTATAACGCGTCACTAACTGTTATAACGTCACTAACTGTTATAACGCGTCACTAACTGTTATAACGCGTCACTAACTGTTATAACGCGTCACTAGCTGTTATAACGCATCACTAACTGTTATAACGCGTCACTAACTGTTATAACATCACTAACTGTTATAACGTCACTAACTGTTATAACACATCACTAGCTGTTATACTAGCTGTTATAACACGTCACACTAACGCGTCAACTGTTATAACGTCACTAACTTCACTAACTTATCGTCACTAACTGTTATAACGCGTCACTAACTGTTATAACGCGTCACTAACTGTTATAACGCGTCACTAACTGTTATAACGCGTCACTAACTGTTATAACACATCACTAGCTGTTATAACGCGTCACTAACTGTTATAACGTCACTAACTTATAACTCGTCACTAACTGTTATAACGCGTCACTAACTGTTATAACGCGTCACTAACTGTTATAACGCGTCACTAACTGTTATAACGCGTCACTAACTGTTATAACGCGTCACTAACTGTTATAACGTCACTAACTGTTATAACGCGTCACTAACTGTTATAACGCATCACTAGCTGTTATAACTCGTCACTAACTGTTATAACGCGTCACTAACTGTTATAACGCGTCACTAACTGTTATAACATCACTAACCTAACTTAACTCGTCACTAACTGTTATAACGCGTCACTAGCTGTTATAATATATATATAATATAATAATATATGCCATTTAGCAGATGCTTTTATCCAAAGCGACTTACAGTCATGTGTGCATACATTCTACGTATGGGTGGTCCCGGGGATCGAACCCACTACCCTGGCGTTACAAGCGCCATGCTCTACCAACTGAGCTACAGAAGGACCACGCGTCACTAACTGTTTTAACGCTTCAATAACTGTTATAACACATCACTAGCTGTTATAACGTGTCACTAGCTGTTATAACGCGTCACTAGCTGTTATAACACGCCACTAACTGTTATAACATCACTAACTGTTATAACACGTCACTAACTGTTATAACACGTCACTAACTGTTATAACGCGTCACTAGCTGTTATAACGAGTCACTAACTGTTATAACTCATCACTAACTGTTATAACTCATCACCTACTGTTATAACGCGTCACTAACTGTTATAACACGTCACTGGCTGTTATAACACGTCACTAACTGTTATAACGCGTCACTAACTGTTATAACATCACTAACTGTTATAACACGTCACTAACTGTTATAACGCGTCACTAGCTGTTATAACACGTCACTAGCTGTTATAACACGTCACTAGCTGTTATAACGCGTCACTAGCTGCTATAACACGTCACTAGCTGTTATAACTCGTCACTAGCTGTTATAACGCGTCACTAGCTGTTATAACGCATCACTAAATTATAACTCGTCACTAACTGTTATAACGCGTCACTAGCTGTTATAACACGCCACTATCTGTTATAACACGTCACTAACTGTTATAACGCGTCACTAACTGTTATAACGCGTCACTAACTGTTATAACGCGTCACTAACTGTTATAACGCGTCACTAACTGTTATAACGCGTGTCACTAACTGTTATAACGCGTCACTAACTGTTATAACGCGTCACTAACTGTTATAACGCGTCACTAACTGTTATATCAAGCGCGTCACTAACTGTTATAACGCGTCACTAACTGTTATAACGTCACTAACTGTTATAACGCGTCACTAACTGTTATAACGCGTCACTAACTGTTATAACGCGTCACTAACTGTTATAACGCGTCACTAACTGTTATAACGCGTCACTAGCTGTTATAACGCGTTACTAAATTATAACTCGTCACTAACTATTATAACGCTTCACTAGCTCTTATAACACGCCACTATCTGTTATAACACGTCACTAACTGTTATAACGCGTCACTAACTGTTATAACGCGTCACTAACTGTTATAACGTGTCACTAACTGTTATAACGCGTCACTAACTGTTATAACGCGTCACTAGCTGTTATAACGCGTCACTAAATTATAACTCGTCACTAACTATTATAACGCTTCACTAGCTCTTATAACACGCCACTATCTGTTATAACACGTCACTAACTGTTATAACGCGTCACTAACTGTTATAACGCGTCACTAACTGTTATAACGCGTCACTAACTGTTATAACGCGTCACTAACTGTTATAACGCGTCACTAACTGTTATAACGCGTCACTAACTGTTATAACGCGTCACTAACTGTTATAACGTGTCACTAACTGTTATAACGCGTCACTAGCTGTTATAACGCGTCACTAACTGTTATAACGCGTCACTAACTGTTATAACGCGTCACTAACTGTTATAACGCGTCACTAGCTGTTATAACGCGTCACTAAATTATAACTCGTCACTAACTATTATAACGCTTCACTAGCTCTTATAACACGCCACTATCTGTTATAACACGTCACTAACTGTTATAACGCGTCACTAACTGTTATAACGCGTCACTAACTGTTATAACATGCCACTATCTGTTATAACACGTCACTAACTGTTATAACACGTCACTAAATGTTATAACGCGTCACTAACTGTTATAACGCGTCACTAGCTGAAACATTGATTGTGTCTTAAACAGCACCCTATTTCCAGGCTCTGGAAAGTGCACTATGAAGGGAATAGGGTGCCAACAGTAGTGCACTATGAAGGGAATAGGGTGCCAACAGTAGTGCACTATGAAGGGAATAGGGTGCCAACAGTAGTGCACTATGAAGGGAATAGGGTGCCAACAGTAGTGCACTATGAAGGGAATAGGGTGCTATTTTGGACACCCTAGCTATATTAATCCCACTCACCCAGTGTCTTCCTGATGAGGTAGAGCTGATCCATGTCTGACTTGCCGGGCCAGAGGGGGATGCCAGAGAGCAGCTCAGAGAAGACACAGCCCAGCGCCCAGACATCAACAGGGGCTCCATACCTCGTATCACCCACGAGCAGCTCAGGGGCCCGGTACCATCGCGTTGCCACATAGTCTGTGTAGTAGTCACATGGACCGGCTGCAGGGACAGATCGATACACATCTCTGTTTAGGAACAAGACTTAAAGCCTGCATGGTATAATGCATTTCATATAATATGCCTATAATGCATTATAAGCAGGCTTTACACAACATAGACAGATAGTTTGAATATAATGGTATAGGATAGAACAGAACAGAATAAATATCACTTCATCGTTCAAAGTGAATCAAAAATTCATATTTTTACTGTCTTGTGTTATTCCCCCAGAAAAACACACACGAGTCTGTTAGATACAAGACTCTGTTTAGGAGGAAAGAATTGGTAAGAAATGGAATGAGTGTTGATTTCAATGGTGACGTGATGGCAGAAAGTTTAGACAGTGGTATTACAACAGGAGTCCACCAGGTGGCAGTAGACCAACAGTAACAGTACAGTAGCACTACAACATACAGGGAAGGAGTCTCATAATGACGGTGTACCAAATAATACTATATTCCCTACATAGTGCACTACATTTGACCAGAACCCTATGAATCATAGTAAACATGTTTAGCACTTCATAGTGATTAGGATGCCATTTGGGACATGTCATAAAACAAAACAAAAATGACTTACTGAGGATCCTGGCGAATCCGAAGTCACAGAGCTTAATGACCTGCTGTTTAGTGATGAGGATATTCTCTGGCTTCACGTCTCTGTGGATGCACTGCAGGAGACAACAGCCAAAACGTTAGTCGTTTAACAGTGCCAGCCAGGGCAGATTTTTCATTCAACTACAGCTCATGATGTGGTGGTCTTGTACGGTTGTTGATCTATATGCGAGAAGAGGTTTCCAGGCTGTTGTGTCCCGTCTTGCCAACTCCTATGGTCATTGTCAAGCAAATCATTAACAAGACAACACAAACAGACCTGGGACCAGGCTATGTTACACTGTTACGATGTGACAAGAAGACGGTACTTTGCCAGGCTAGAGAAGATGGTACTTTGCCAGGCTAGAGAAGATGGGACATGGCCAGGCTAGAGAAGACAGTACTTTGCCAGGCTAGAGAAGGCGGTACTTTGCCAGGCTAGAGAAGATGGTACGTTGCCAGGCTAGAGAAGACGGTACTTTGCCAGGCTAGAGAAGATGGGACATGGCCAGGCTAGAGAAGACAGTACTTTGCCAGGCTAGAGAAGGCGGTACTTTGCCAGGCTAGAGAAGATGGTACGTTGCCAGGCTAGAGAAGACGGTACTTTGCCAGGCTAGAGAAGATGGTACATTGCCAGGCTAGAGAAGACGGTACTTTGCCAGGCTAGAGAAGACGGTACATTGCCAGGCTAGAGAAGACAGTACTTTGCCAGGCTAGAGAAGATGGGACATTGCCAGGCTAGAGAAGACGGTACATTGCCAGGCTAGAGAAGACAGTACTTTGCCAGGCTAGAGAAGATGGGACATTGCCAGGCTAGAGAAGACAGTACTTTGCCAGGCTAGAGAAGATGGGACATTGCCAGGCTAGAGAAGATGGGACATTGACAGGCTAGAGAAGGCGGTACTTTGCCAGGCTAGAGAAGACAGTACTTTGCCAGGCTAGAGAAGATGGGACATTGCCAGGCTAGAGAAGACAGTACTTTGCCAGGCTAGAGAAGATGGGACATGGCCAGACTAGAGAAGACAGTACTTTGCCAGGCTAGAGAAGATGGGACATGGCCAGGCTAGAGAAGACAGTACTTTGCCAGGCTAGAGAAGACAGTACTTTGCCAGGCTAGAGAAGACAGTACTTTGCCAGGCTAGAGAAGACAGTACTTTGCCAGGCTAGAGAAGACAGTACTTTGCCAGGCTAGAGAAGATGGGACATGGCCAGGCTAGAGAAGACAGTACTTTGCCAGGCTAGAGAAGACAGTACTTTGCCAGGCTAGAGAAGACAGTACATTGCCAGGCTAGAGAAGACAGTACATTGCCAGGCTAGAGAAGACAGTACTTTGCCAGGCTAGAGAAGACAGTACTTTGCCAGGCTAGAGAAGACAGTACTTTGCCAGGCTAGAGAAGACAGTACTTTGCCAGGCTAGAGAAGATGGGACATGGCCAGGCTAGAGAAGACAGTACTTTGCCAGGCTAGAGAAGACAGTACTTTGCCAGGCTAGAGAAGACATGCAGCAGATCAGGCAGGTGTATTCACTAGGAACCAAACAGAAACAAACTGGCCAAAAGTGGTAGGGAACTACCCGAATTTGTCCAATGAAAAACACTTGTTTTTTATTTTTTTTCTGTTCTAAAACATTTTGCAACGGTGTGCAATAATGAATACACTCCATATCCGGACTTTGGCTGTGCAGCTTGACTGTTAAAAAAGGGGCCCCGTGGCGGTTTGTTGTGTCTCAGTGAAAGAGGAGCGTCTAGGCAGCCAGGAGACTGGAATGCGAGTGAAACAGCGGTTTGGGTAGAGGAGCGACGGCGAAAAAGGAGAGGAAAACCACTTACGTTCTGTTTATGACAGAAGTTGACAGCCTGGAGCGTCTGCCAGGTGATGCTTTTTACCAGATGTTCTGGAACACTGGGAGTTAAGGAAGAGACAACCAAATAACACAGATATATTTTTACAGTTATAGATTTCATTTAATTCAATTATAATTTTCAGGACGGACTGTATGTATGTAATTCTATGACTAATAAACACAAAGACAGGTACAGATTGCTGGCGCTAATCTCTGACTGCAGTAAGACAACCTGTAATTTAAAAAATAAAACATTTAATAAATAAAAGGTTTGCTCTGTTGCCCCTGTGACTTCCACTGATTGTTAGCTAGCAGTGACTACAGTCAGCTGACGTTTGTAGTGGCTGATTATAATTATATTATTCAATTCAAAGGGTTTTTATTGGCATCGGGAAACATATCTTAACATTGCCAAAGCAAGTGAAATAGACAAATAAAAGTAAAATAAACCAAAAATAAATAAAAGGTAAACATTACACTCACAAAAGTTCCAAAGGAAAAATGTCATATTATATCTGTATACGGTGTTGTAACGATGTTCAACTGGTTCAAGTACAACATATGTAAAAACTAGATTCCCTGTAAGTGTGGCAAAGTCTGAAACTATTTGTAAACAGTTGGAATTTCTTGCTTTGAATATTGAGGTTTCAAATGGCCTCTCACTAACTGTGATTGGCTGTTACAGACCCCCCTCTGCTCTCACTAACTGTGATTGGCTGTTACAGACCCCCCTCTGCTCTCACTAACTGTGATTGGCTGTTACAGATCCCCCTCTGCTCTCTATAACTGTGATTGGCCGTTACAGATCCCCCTCTGCTCTCTATAACTGTGATTGGCTGGCACAGACCCACCTCTGCTCTCTATAACTGTGATTGGCTGTTACAGACCCCCCTCTGCTCTCTATAACTGTGATTGGGTATTACAGATCCCCCTCTGCTCTCTATAACTGTGATTGGTTGTTACAGACCCCCCTCTGCTCTCACTAACTGTGATTGGCTGTTACAGATCCCCCTCTGCTCTCTATAACTGTGATTGGCTGTAACAGACCCCCATCTGCTCTCTATAACTGTGATTGGCTGTTACAGACCCCCCTCTGCTCTCTATAACTGTGATTGGCTGTAACAGACCCCCATCGGCTCTCTATAACTGTGATTGGCTGTAACAGACCCCCATCGGCTCTCTATAACTGTGATTGGCTGTAACAGACCCCCATCTGCTCTCTATAACTGTGATTGGCTGTAACAGACCCCCATCTGCTCTCTATAACTGTGATTGGCTGTTATAGACTTCATAAATATTCTGCGGTTGGTATTTTTTGTAATGATTTAAGTGACCATTGTGCTGTTGTTACTGTTAGAAATACTAAGGTTCCTAAGACAAACCCACGTTTTATTCCTAAGAGAAAATTAAAGTGTTTTAATGAGCAGGCTTTCTTTCATGATTTGTTTTATTTTGACTGGAGCAGATTGAGTTTATCCCTGATGTGGAAACCGCCTGGAAATTATTTCATGATGGTTTTTTCCTCCAAATAGTAAACAAACACGCCCCATTCCACAGGTTCGGGGTTAAAGGGCGGGTTAATCCATGGTTTTCTTCTGAGCTGTCTTGTATTATTCACGACAGCAATCTAGCCTGGGCTTAAAGCAAGGAAATCATGTTCTGATGCTGATTGGCTTATTTATAGGCAGTGAGAAAACAAGTGTTCTTTTCTTCTCAGGAAGACCAAGTCTGACTATTTTATGTCTGTTACCACTGAATGACTGATAACCTGAATGACCCTAGAACGTTTTGGAAGGCTATTAAGTCTGTCTGGTAACAGTAATGTTAATGAATTACCGTCATGTGTTTTGAAGGACTCTGTTGCTGTATATGACAAAACTGAAATGATGAATTGTTTCAATGAGCACTTTGTTATCATCTGGTAGGCTGTTTGATTCAGTGTCCTCTGTCTCTGTCCAACCCTGTGGTGGATGAACCAGTGTCCTCTGTCTCTGTCCAACCCTGTGTGGATGAACCAGTGTCCTCTGTCTCTGTCCAACCCTGTGTGGATGAACCAGTGTCCTCTGTCTCTGTCCAACCCTGTGGTGGATAAACCAGTGTCCTCTGTCTCTGTCCAACCCTGTGGTGGATGAACCAGTGTCCTCTGTCTCTGTCCAACCCTGTGGTGGATGAACCAGTGTCCTCTGTCTCTGTCCAACCCTGTGGTGGATGAACCAGTGTCCTCTGTCTCTGTCCAACCCTGTGGTGGATGAACCAGTGTCCTCTGTCTCTGTCCAACCCTGTGGTGGATGAACCAGTGTCCTCTGTCTCTGTCCAACCCTGTGTGGATGAACCAGTGTCCTCTGTCTCTGTACAACCCTGTGTGGATGAACCAGTGTCCTCTGTCTCTGTCCAACCCTATGTGGATGAACCAGTGTCCTCTGTCTCTGTCCAACCCTGTGGTGGATGAACCCGTGTCCTCTGTCTCTGTCCAACCCTGTGTGGGTGAACCAGTGTCCTCTGTCTCTGTACAACCCTGTGTGGATGAACCAGTGTCCTCTGTCTCTGTCCAACCCTGTGTGGATGAACCAGTGTCCTCTGTCTCTGTCCAACCCTGTGGTGGATGAACCAGTGTCCTCTGTCTCTGTCCAACCCTGTGGTGGATGAACCAGTGTCCTCTGTCTCTGTCCAACCCTGTGGTGGATGAACCAGTGTCCTCTGTCTCTGTCCAACCCTGTGGTGGATGAACCAGTGTCCTCTGTCTCTGTCC
>NC_060189.1:3602101-3702101 GCF_021184085.1 Oncorhynchus gorbuscha
CCTGAACTGTTCCCCGAGGCAGTTAACCCACTGTTCCCCTGACAAGGCAGTTAACCCAGGCAGTTAACCCACTGTTAACCCCTGAACAAGGCAGTTAACCCACTGTTCCCCTGAACAAGGCAGTTAACCCACTGTTCCCCTGAACAAGGCAGTTAACCCACTGTTCCCCTGGACAAGGCAGTTAACCCACTGTTCCCCTGAACAAGGCAGTTAACCCACTGTTCCCCTGAACAAGGCAGTTAACCCACTGTTCCCCTGAACATGGCAGTTAACCCACTGTTCCCCTGAACAAGGCAGTTAACCCACTGTTCCCCTGAACAAGGCAGTTAACCCACTGTTCCCCTGAACAAGGCAGTTAACCCACTGTTCCCCTGAACAAGGCAGTTAACCCACTGTTCCCCTGGACAAGGCAGTTAACCCACTGTTCCCCTGAACAAGGCAGTTAACCCACTGTTCCCCTGAACAAGGCAGTTAACCCACTGTTCCCCTGAACAAGGCAGTTAACCCACTGTTCCCCTGAACAAGGCAGTTAACCCACTGTTCCTATCTATTCTTAACTGACATGCCTAGTTAAATAAAGGTTAAATAAAAACGTAAAATATATACAGGTTGTAGATAAACAGCAGGGAGACAAATAAACAATCTATAGAATTTATCAGTGTGTGAGACAGAGAGAACGTATATGTGTAGAGAGCCAGTACTCACCCTCTGGGGTATCGGTCCAGCTCGTTGAGGACAGTGTGATCACAGTACTCAAACACCAGGTGAAGCTTACGTTTACGCCTGAACACCTCAATCAGGTTCACAAGGTTGGAGTGCTTTAGTTGCTGCTCGGATAACACACACACACACACACACACACACACACACACACACACACACACACACACACACACACACACACACACACACACACACACACACACACACACACACACACACACACACACACACACACACACACACACACACAGTTGAAGTCAGGAGTTTACATACACCTTAGCCAAATACATTTAAACTCCGTTTTCACAATTCCTGACATTTAAATTGTGTAATTTGGGTCAAAAGTTTTGGGTAGCCTTCCACAAGCTTCCCACAATAAATTGGGTGAATTTTGGCCCATTCCTCCTGACAGAGCTGGTGTAACTGAGTCAGGTTTGTAGGCCTCCTTGCTCGCACACGCTTTTTCAGTTCTGCCCACAAATTTTCTATACGATTGAGGTCAGAGCTTTGTGATGGCCACTACAATACCTTGACTTTTTTTGCCCTGAAGCCATTTTGCCACAACTTTGGAAGTCTGCTTGGGGTCATTGTCCATTTGGAAGACCCATTTATTTAACCTCCTGACTGATGTCTTGAGATGCTGCTTCAATATATTCACATAATTTTCCTCTTTCCTCATGATGCCATCTATATTGTGAAGTACACCAGTCCCTTCTGCAGCAAAGCACCCCCACAACATGATGCTGCCCCCCCCGTGCTTTATGGTTGGGATGTTGTTCTTCGGCTTGCAAGCCTCCCCCTTTTTCCTCCAAACATAACGATGTTTATGGGGAGGATGAGGAGGAGGAGGAAGCTACTGGAAGAACTGTTTATGAGGATGAGGAGGAGGAGGAAGCTACCGGAATAACTGTTTATGAGGAGGATGAGGAGGAGGAAGCTACTGGAAGAACAGTTTATAGGGAGGATGAGGAGGAGGAGGAGGAAGCTACTGGAAGAACTGTTTATGAGGATGAGGAGGAGGAGGAAGCTACTGGAAGAACTGTTTATGAGGAGGAGGAAGCTACCGGAAGAACTGTTTATGAGGAGGATGAGGAGGAGGAGGAAGCTACCGGAAGAACTGTTTATGAGGAGGAGGAGGAGGAGGAGGAGGAGGAGGAAGCTACTGGAAGAACTGTTTATGGGGAGGATGAGGAGGAGGAGGAGGAAGCTATTGGAAGAACAGTTTATGGGGAGGATGAGGAGGAGGAGGAGGAGGAGGAGGAAGCTACTGGAAGAACTGTTTATGAGGAGGATGAGGAGAAGGAGGAGGAAGCTACTGGAAGAACTGTTTATGGGGAGGATGAGGAGGAAGCTACTGGAAGAACTGTTTATGGGGAGGATGAGGAGGAGGAGGAAGCTACTGGAAGATCTGTTTATGAGGATGAGGAGGAGGAGGAGGAAGCTACTGGAAGAACAGTTTATGGGGAGGATGAGGAGGAGGAGGAAGCTACCGGAAGAACTGTTTATTGAGGAGGATGAGGAGGAGGAGGAAGCTACCGGAAGAACTGTTTATGAGGAGGATGAGGAGGAAGCTACTGGAAGAACAGTTTATGGGGAGGATGAGGAGGAGGAGGAGGAGGAGGAAGCTACTGGAAGAATTGTTTATGAGGAGGAGGAGGAGGAGGAAGCTACTGGAAGAACTGTTTATGAGGAGGAGGAGGAATCTACCGGAAGAACTGTTTATGAGGAGGATGAGGAAGCTACCGGAAGAACTGTTTATGAGGAGGATGAGAAAGCTACCGGAAGAACTGTTTATGAGGAGGAGGAAGCTACCGGAAGAACTGTTTATGAGGAGGAGGAGGAGGACGAGGAAGCTACTGGAAGAACTGTTTATGAAGATGAGGAGGAGGAGAAGGAAGCTACTGGAAGAACTGTTTATGAGGAGGAGGAGAAGGAAGCTACTGGAAGAACTGTTTATGAAGATGAGGAGGAGGAAGCTACTGGAAGATCTGTTTATGAGGATGAGGAGGAGGAGGAAGCTACTGGAAGAACTGTTTATGAGGATGATGATGATGAGGAGGAGGAGGAGGAAGCTACTGGAAGTTACTTGTGACCATAGTAGTTGGCAAGACACGTTTCATCAAGCCCATACAGTATGTCACAACAACAAAGCAAGATGATACAGTCTATAACATACATGGTGTCAATAACAAGATGATACCGTCTATAACAGACTAGATGATACAGTCTATAACAGACAAGATGATACAGTCTATAACAGACATGGTGTCAATAACAAGATGATACAGTCTATAACAGACAAGATGATACAGTCTATAACAGACTAGATGATACAGTCTATAACAGACTAGATGATACAGTCTATAACAGACATGGTGTCAATAACAAGATGATACAGTCTATAACAGACAAGATGATACAGTCTATAACAGACTAGATGATACAGTCTATAACAGACAAGATGATACAGTCTATAACAGACAAGATGATACAGTCTATAACAGACAAGATGATACAGTCTATAACAGACAAGATGATACAGTCTATAACAGACTAGATGATACAGTCTATAACAGACTAGATGATACAGTCTATAACAGACTAGATGATACAGTCTATAACAGACTAGATGATACAGTCTATAACAGACAAGATGATACAGTCTATAACAGACAAGATGATACAGTCTATAACAGACAAGATGATACAGTCTATAACAGACAAGATGATACAGTCTATAACAGACAAGATGATACAGTCTATAACAGACAAGATGATACATTCTATAACAGACAAGATGATACAGTCTATAACAGACAAGATGATACAGTCTATAACAGACAAGATGATACAGTCTATAACAGACAAGATGATACATTCTATAACAGACAAGATGATACAGTCTATAACAGACTAGATGATACAGTCTATAACAGACAAGATGATACAGTCTATAACAGACAAGATGATACAGTCTATAACAGACTAGATGATACAGTCTATAACAGACTAGATGATACAGTCTATAACAGACAAGATGATACAGTCTATAACAGACAAGATGATACAGTCTATAACAGACAAGATGATACAGTCTATAACAGACATGGTCTCAATAACAAGATGATACTGTCTATAACAGACAAGATGATACAGTCTATAACAGACATGGTCTCAATAACAAGATGATACAGTCTATAACAGACAAGATGATACAGTCTATAACAGACAAGATGATACATTCTATAACAGACAAGATGATACAGTCTATAACAGACAAGATGATACTGTCTATAACAGACAAGATGATACAGTCTATAACAGACTAGATGATACAGTCTATAACAGACTAGATGATACAGTCTATAACAGACTAGATGATACAGTCTATAACAGACTAGATGATACAGTCTATAACAGACTAGATGATACAGTCTATAACAGACTAGATGATACAGTCTATAACAGACTAGATGATACAGTCTATAACAGACTAGATGATACAGTCTATAACAGACTAGATGATACAGTCTATAACAGACATGGTGTCAATAACAAGATGATACAGTCTATAACAGACTAGATGATACAGTCTATAACAGACTAGATGATACAGTCTATAACAGACTAGATGATACAGTCTATAACAGACTAGATGATACAGTCTATAACAGACTAGATGATACAGTCTATAACAGACTAGATGATACAGTCTATAACAGACTAGATGATACAGTCTATAACAGACTAGATGATACAGTCTATAACAGACTAGATGATACAGTCTATAACAGACATGGTGTCAATAACAAGATGATACAGTCTATAACAGACTAGATGATACAGTCTATAACAGACTAGATGATACAGTCTATAACAGACTAGATGATACAGTCTATAACAGACTAGATGATACAGTCTATAACAGACTAGATGATACAGTCTATAACAGACTAGATGATACAGTCTATAACAGACAATATGATACAGTCTATAACAGACTAGATGATACAGTCTATAACAGACTAGATGATACAGTCTATAACAGACATGGTGTCAATAACAAGATGATACAGTCTATAACAGACTAGATGATACAGTCTATAACAGACATGGTGTCAATAACAAGATGATACAGTCTATAACAGACTAGATGATACAGTCTATAACAGACTAGATGATACAGTCTATAACAGACTAGATGATACAGTCTATAACAGACATGGTGTCAATAACAAGATGATACAGTCTATAACAGACTAGATGATACAGTCTATAACAGACTAGATGATACAGTCTATAACAGACTAGATGATACAGTCTATAACAGACTAGATGATACAGTCTATAACAGACTAGATGATACAGTCTATAACAGACTAGATGATACAGTCTATAACAGACTAGATGATACAGTCTATAACAGACTAGATGATACAGTCTATAACAGACAAGATGATACAGCCTATAACAGACTAGATGATACAGTCTATAACAGACAAGATGATACAGTCTATAACAGACTAGATGATACAGTCTATAACAGACTAGATGATACAGTCTATAACAGACATGGTGTCAATAACAAGATGATACAGCCTATAACAGACTAGATGATACAGTCTATAACAGACTAGATGATACAGCCTATAACAGACTAGATGATACAGTCTATAACAGACTAGATGATACAGCCTAAACGTCAACAGTGAAGAGGAGACTCCGGGATGCTGGCCTTCTAGGTAGAGTTCCTCTGTCCAGTGTCTGTGTTCTTTTGCTCATTTTAATATTTCATTTTTATTGGCCAGTCTGAGATATGGCCTGCATCCCAGAGTCGCCTCCTCACCGTGGACGTTGAGACTGGTGTTTTGCGGGTACGATTTAATGAAGCTGCCATTTGAGCACTTGCAATGCGTCTGTTTCTCAAACTAGACACTCTAATGTACTTGTCCTTTTGCTCAGTTGTGCACCGGGGCCTCCCACTCCTCTTTCAATTCTGGTTAGGGCCAGTTTGTGCTGTTCTGTGAAGGGAGTAGTACACAGCGTTGTACGAGATCTTCAGTTTCTTGGCAAGTTCTCGCATGGAATAGCCTTCATTTTTCAGAACAAGAATAGACTGATGAGTTTCAGAAGAAAGTTATTTGTTTCTGGCCATTTTGAGCCTGTAATCAAACCCACAAATGCTGATGCTCCGGATACTGAATTAGTCTAAAGAAGGCCATTTTTTTTGCTTCTTTAATCAGAACAACAGTTGTCAGCTGTGCTAACATAATTGCAAAAGCGTTTTCTAATGATCAATTAGCCTTTTAAAATGATAAACTTGGATTAGCTAACACAACGTGCCATTGGAACACAGGATGTATATATAGTGGCGTACAGCAGGTCAGCCACCAGGGGGAGACTAGTCGAGACCTGGTGACAGAAGGAGTATAGATCACGAGGCGATGGCTTCATCTGCTGGACGTGCCAGGCCTCGACGGGCTCTCGGGCCAGGACTAATTGGGGCTATTTGGGGATCGGTGACTGACTTGTTGGAAAAGTGTCAATCTGTGACGGTGCCACATTGAAAGTCACTGAACTCTTCAGTAAAGCCATTCTACTTCCAATGTTTGTCTATGGAGATTGCATGGCGGTGTGCTAAATTTTATACACCTGTCGGTACAGATGTAGCTGAAAAAGTCCAATCCACTCATTTGAAGGCGTGTCCACATACTTTTGTATATACAGTACCAGTCAGAAGTTTGGACACACCTACTCATTCAAGGGTTTTTCTTTATTTTTGCTATTTTCTACATTGTAGAATATTAGTGAAGACATCAAAACTATGAAATAACACATATGGAATCATGTAGTAACCAAAGAAGTATAAAACAAATCAAAATATATTTTATATTTGAGATTCCTCAAATTAGCCACCCTTTGCCTTGATGACAGCTTTACACACTCTTGACATTCTCTCAACCAGCTTCACCTGGAATGCTTTCCCAATGGTCCTGAAGGAGTTCCCACATATGCTGAGCACTTGTTGGCTGCTGTTCCTTCACTCTGCGGTCCAACTCATCCCAATTGGGTTGAGGTCAGGTGAATGTTGAGACCAGGTCATCTGATGCAGTACTCCAGCACTCTCCTTCTTGGTAAAATAGCCCTTACACAGCCTGGAGGTGTGTTGGGTCATTGTCCAGTTGATAAACAAATGATAGTGGGATGGGATATCGCTGCAGAATGGTGTTGTAGCCATGCTGGTTAAGTGTAAATAAATCAGACAGTGTCACCAGTACCGCACCACCTCCATGCTTCACGTTGGGAACCTCCATGCTTCACGTTGGGAACCTCCATGCTTCAGGTTGGGAACCTCCATGCTTCACATTGGGAACCTCCATGCTTCAGGTTGGGAACCTCCATGCTTCACGTTGGGAACCTCCATGCTTCACGTTGGGAACCTCCATGCTTCACGTTGGGAACCTCCATGCTTCACGTTGTGGAGATCATCCGTTCACATGTGTCTATTACTTGAACTTGAAGCATTTATTTATTTGGGCTGCAATTTCTGAGTCTGTTAACTCTAATGAACTGATCCTCTGCAGCAGAGGTAACTCTGGTTCTTCCTTTCCTGTGGCGGTCCTCATGAGAGCCAGCTTCATCATAGCGCTTGATGGGGTTTGCAACTGCACTTGAAGAAACTTTCAACGTATTTTACCTTCATGTTTTAATGTAATGATAGACTGTCGTTTCTCTTTGCTCATTTGAACTGTTCTTTCCATAATATGGACTTGGTCTTTTACCAAATAGGGCTATCTTCTGTATACCACCCCTACCTTGTCACAAGACAACTAATTGGCTCAAAAGCATTAAGGATAGAAATTCCACAAATTAATTTTTAACAAGGCACGTTAACCAGTTAATTGAAATGCATTCCACGTGACTACCTCATGAAGCTGGTTGAGAGAATACCAAGAGTGTGCAAAGCTGTCATCAAGGCAAAGGGTGGCTACACTGAAGAATCTCAAATATATTTCGATTTCACATTTTTTTGGTTACTACATGATTCCATATTGTGTTATTTTATAGTTTTTATGTCTTCACTATTATTCTACAATGTAGAAAATAGTAAAAATAAAGAAAAACCCTTGAATAAGTAGGTGTGTCAAAACGTTTGACTGGTATTGTATATACTGAACAAAAATATAAACACAACATGTAACAATTTTCAAAGTTCACATAAGGAAATCAGTCAATTGACATAAATTCATTAGGCCCTAATCTGTGGAGTTCACATGACTGTGCAGGGGCTCAGCCATGGGTGGGCCTGGGAGGGCATAGGCCCACCCACTGGGGAGCCAGGCCCAGCCAATCAGAATGAGTTTTTCCCACAAAAGGGCTTTATTACAGACAGAAATGGCTGGTCTCAGACGATGTGGAGGTCCTGGTCTCAGACGATGTGGAGGTCCTGGGTTGGCATGGTTACATGTCGTCTGCGGTTGTGAAGCTTGTTGAACGTACTGACAAATTCTCTAAAAGACGCTTATGGTAGAGAATTTAACATTCAATTATCTGGCAGCAGCTCTAATGAACATTCCTGCAGTCAGCATGCCAATTGGCCTCTCCCTCCCTTATTTTGACAAAACTGTACATTTTAGAGGGGCATTTTATTGTCCCCAGCACAAGGTGCACATGTGTAATGATCATGCTGTTTAATCAGCTTATTAATATGCCACACCTGTCAGGTGGATGGATTTTCTTGGCAATTGAGAAATGCTCACTAACAGGGATTTAAACAAATTTGTCCAAAATTTGAGAGAAATAATCTTTTTGTGCGTATGGAACATTTCTGGGATCTTATGTTTCAGCTCATGAAACATGGGACCAACACTTTACATGTTGCATTTATATTTTTGTTCAGTATAATATCGCTAATTCTTAATGTCAATTATATGCAATTAGTTTGTTGTTGAACACATCTGGCTGATTGAAAGGTAAATAATTAATTCTACATACTAATGGGAAATTAATGTTTATTCTGGATAAACTGAGTCAAACACAAGCCAGCTGTCAGGGTTGTTGGCAGTGAATCTAAGATGCACCACAACAGTCAAATATCACACAGAGAAAAATACAGCAACCAGTTGTTAGACTAAAATTACACTAAACATTTTCCCCCAACTAGTTTCAAAAACATACCCAGGACTGTATGTTAACTGCGAGTCCATTGGCTGCTATCCTCTGTATTCAACAGAAAGCTCTTAAAACAAGGGGCAGTGACCAAGAACAAAGACAGAATCCCCTCCCACTTGTTTCCAATGACGTACAACTGGGATACAACAAGGCAGGGAAAAGAAGAGTCTTCATTCACCTTCCTCTGCCTCGCTGCATGTATCTTGTCCTGCACAACAGTGAAGTCTACAGGGGGTTCATAAGGAGGGCTCAAGGCTGGGTGGTTTTAATAAAGAGGGCTCAAGGCTGAGTGGTTTTCATAAAGAGGGCTCAAGGCTGAGTGGTTTTCATAAAGAGGGCTCAAGGCTGAGTGGTTTTAATAAAGATGGCTCAAGGCTGAGTGGTTTTAATAAAGAGGGCTCAAGGCTGAGTGGTTTTAATAAAGATGGCTCAAGGCTGAGTGGTTTAAATAAAGATGGCTCAAGGCTGAGTGGTTTTAATAAAGATGGCTCAAGGCTGAGTGGTCTTAATAAAGATGGCTCAAGGCTGAGTGTTTTAATAAAGATGGCTCAAGGCTGAGTGGTTTTCATAAAGAGGGCTCAAGGCTGAGTGGTTTTAATAAAAATGGCTCAAGGCTGAGTGGTTTTAATAAAGATGGCTCAAGGCTGAGTGGTTTTAATAAAGATGGCTCAAGGCTGTGGTTTAAATAAAGATGGCTCAAGGCTGTGGTTTAAATAAAGAGGGCTCAAGGCTGAGTGGTTTTAATAAAGATTGCTCAAGGCTGAGTGGTTTTAATAAAGATGGCTCAAGGCTGTGGTTTAAATAAAGATGGCTCAAGGCTGTGGTTTAAATAAAGAGGGCTCAAGGCTGAGTGGTTTTAATAAAGATGGCTCAAGGCTGGGTGGTATTAATAAAGATGGCTCAAGGCTGAGTGGTTTTAATAAAGATGGCTCAAGGCTGAGTGGTATTTACCTTCAGCATCCTAATCTCTCTCAGAGCGATCCTCTTAATGACGGGATCGTCTTCAGACTCCACAAACTTCTTGATGGCAACGATCTGTCCCGTGTCCCTGTTCCTGCACTTGAACACCACACCGTAGGACCCCTCCCCGATCTTCCCCATCTTCTCATACTTCTCCATCGTGATGTCTGAGGACTGACTGGGAGCGGTCGTAGTCGCAGAGCAGTCGACCAGGTCCAGCAGATTTACACTTGTTTTGGTTCAAGATATGCAGTATGGGATGGTCCTTGACTTGAGATCTTAAAAGCAAACCGGTACAAGTGAGAAGTTTTCGATTTTAAAGAACAAAACACATTTTTATTTGTATTTTAAAATCAGGTTTTCCTTGGGAATTAAATACTGATACATTCGTTTTTTTTCTTCGTGTTATTACATTTCTCACTCAAATGTTTGTATCCTGACACTAACTTAACTGTAGAGCTGAATGAATGCATTTTCATTATTGTGTAGGGATGCCAAATAAAATTCTATTCTATAATACCGTGTGTGTGTCCCCCACATGTCCCAAAAAACATGTCAAAGAGAATGAGACCAGGCATGAAAAAGTCACGAGATGTAAGAGCTCTGGCAAGAGAAACTGTTGCGTTGCCTAAACGTGTCTCGCCTACAACAAGTTATTGTTGTCAACAGTTTCAAAAAAACGACAACTTAAGACTGGTATGAAGGTCGTAAAAACAAAACTGGACCCCCCCCCCCCTGGAACAAACAAACAAACCCAGAAGGGGGGCGGGTTTGTATAATAACACCTGCTGAAAACAGAACATAACCTACCGTACTGTATATTAAACACGTGTTTGCTTTTAATAATGGCAAAACGGATCACAAAACAATCAGATCACGTGTATAGGAGCCCCAAACATAAACCTAAAATCTAATTCTAGTTAAAGATTAATTTATTCGCTTGTGGAAACCTTACACCTACCTTCGGACAGTTCGATTGCGTAACGAAAACATTTGCATTGCAAAGTATATAAAGGTCTTCCAAGGTAAACCGGGGAAGAAAGCAACTGTGTTTTCAACTTCTGTAAAGGCAATACAAAATCAAAGTCCTTCACTATACAACCGTCTACACGGCCAGATCAACACATATTAAAACACATTCACTCAAATAATTGTGTCATAAAGCCAACACATTAATAAAAGCGGAAAAAAACGATCACGCCATAAAAATATAGAGTACTCAAAATTAAATTGCATGTTTACAAAACAAGTTATAAATCTCAACACTACATACATTTATTATGAGCCAATATGGTTATTGGTCATATTCAAAGCTATACTTACGTCCTGGTGTCGTTTGGATGTACAGTATTGCCAAATAAGAAACTCAGAGCGGAGAGTACGCCTGGCATACATCGACTGGGGGGAAAATGAGATGGACACGTTGTTGGAACTGTAGGTCGAGCTGCTCTCTCTCTCTGAAGGCTTTCGCTTTCAGCCTGGTCCCCGTAGGAACAGACTCCACCCCCTCTTCAGCCTGGTCCCCGTAGGAACAGACTCCACCCCCTCTTCAGGAACAGACTCCACCCCCCCCCTCTTCAGCCTGGTCCCCGTAGGAACAGACTCCACCCCCTCTTCAGCCTGGTCCCCGTAGGAACAGACTCCACCCCCTCTTCAGCCTGGTCCCCGTAGGAACAGACTCCACCCCCTCTTCAGCCTGGTCCCCGTAGGAACAGACTCCACCCCCTCTTCAGCCTGGTCCCCTTAGGACCAGACTCCACCTCCTCACACACAGCCTTTTCAGCCTGGTCCCCTTAGGACCAGACTCCACCTCCTAGCCTTTTCAGAGGAACAGACTCCACCCCCTCTTCAGCCTGGTCCCCTTAGGACCAGACTCCACCTCCTCACACACAGCCTTTTCAGCCTGGTCCCCATAGGAACAGACTCCACCCCCTCTTCAGCCTGGTCCCCTTAGGACCAGACTCCACCTCCTCACACACAGCAGACTCCACCTCCTCACACACAGCCTTTTCAGCCTGGTCCCCATAGGAACAGACTCCACCCCCTCTTCAGCCTGGTCCCCTTAGGACCAGACTCCACCTCCTCACACACAGCCTTTTCAGCCTGGTCCCCATAGGAACAGACTCCACCCCCTCTTCAGCCTGGTCCCCTTAGGAACAGACTCCACCTCCTCACACACAGCCTTTTCAGCCTGGTCGCCATAGGAACAGACTCTACCCCCTCACACACAGCCTTTTCAGCCTGGTCGCCATAGGAACAGACTCTACCCCCTCTTCAGCCTGGTCCCTATAGGAACAGACTCCACCCCCTCTTCTGCCTGGTCCCCATAGGAACAGACTACATCCCGTTTTCAGCCTGGTCCCCATAGGAACCGACTCCACCCCCTCACACACCGCCTCTTCAGCCTGGTCCCCATAGGAACAGAGTCCACCCCCTCTTCAGCCTGGTCCCCATAGGAATAGACTCCACCTCCTCACACACAGCCTTTTCAGCCTGGTCCCCATAGGAACAGACTCCACCCCCTCTTCAGCCTGATCCCCATAGGAACAGACTCCACCCCTTCACACTCAGCCTTTTCAGCCTGGTCCCCATAGGAACAGACTCCACCCCCTCTTCAGCCTGGTCCCCATAGGAACAGACTCCACCCCTTCACAGCCTTTTCAGCCTGGTCCCCAGAACAGACTTTTCAGCCTGGTCCCCATAGGAACAGACTCCACCCCCTCTTCAGCCTGGTCCCCATAGGAACAGACTCCACCCCTTCACACACCAACCCTGCGGTTTGATCCAACCTGCGGGTGGGTAAAGGCACTGGGTGGCCAGAACACCTGTTGTTTTACTGGAGCAGGGATCTCCTACCTTTCCTTCTCGAAAGTATAATTGGAAGAGGAAGTTTCAACTCTAACATAGTCTATCAGCTACAACTATAACTACAATCACATTTTCTCAAAGAGCAGCTGTTCAGCTGGTTAAACAAAAGACAGGCGTCGACAAAACATTATGTCCAAGTCAAGAAAACTTACCAGCAGCCAGTTGCCACACTGGTAGCTAGCATTTTAGTGGGTGGTTTTTCTATGCCAATTTTGTTTTCTTGTTCCACATTTTGGCAGACCCTCTGTCATACCCCTGGGCGCCCAGGGTTGAATACCCATGTGCTAAAGCAGGGGTTCCTAAAACGTGTTCACTCAGGCCCAGCATTGGGGACCGTCTCCTGTCTATTTCAATGGGCACGAGCACCGTTAACAACAAGCTGTTCACCCCCCTACTTGATGGCTGAGAGAACATTTTGTAGGTTTAAAGCGTATTTCCTGCAATTCTATACATTTTATTATATGGTGATTTTTGCCGTTTTAAAGCCAATTTTATTGCAATTCTATACATTTTGCCAGGTCTAATGTGTATTCATGTGATATGAGTGACTCAAACATTACAAAATCTATGGGCAAAAAAACAACAACAAAAAAGCTAAAAAAATCCATTATTTGATATGGGCCAGTTGATCTGTACATTTCTGACAAGGTAGCAGCGAAGGTATGCATTGACTGACGTGACGAACTGACGACGCAAAACCCAATATAGAAGACGCCACCCCACCGTGCCAGAGAGCTGTCCTGGACTCTATTCACTGACGGGCCGTAGAACAAATCACGTGTGACCCGGCGATAGGTGCCCTGTGCATAAACAGTGTGCACATTCTCTGTAATGATCTGCTATTGTTTTCCCCAACCCCCCACAATGAAATGTGTAGCTTGCTTTCACTTAACGTAAGACCCTCCAACTGAAAGATAATTCAGAACTGGCCCCTATTATCATCTGTCTGACAGTGACATCATTCGTCCTATTTTTTTTGCGTCAGTAAATACCAGACAGGGACTCTGCTCCAGTTTCTAACTCTTGTTCCACGGAGGCCAATTAGCGCTGCGGTGCAACACCGCAGTGGAATGACAGACTGAACGGTAGTCTTGTCTTGTTCGTTACGGAAAACAACACACCCCCCCACCCGGGGCTCAACAGTACTGTATCAATTCTTTCCATACAGATGGCCTTCCCTGTTCCCAGGTCTGTCTGTTTCCCCTTGACAATGACCATAAGAGATAGCGGGCCAAATATAGGAGTTGACACACGCCACAGCAGCCTGTTTACTGGCAGTTAGCAAGTAGAATTACAGCAGATGTGTATTGTTAATAACTTCTTTTTATTTTATTTTATTACAATAACTGCATACATTAAAACTGTTGAAGGGAAGACCAATGATGTTACAAAGAAAACAAATGCATTTCCCTTTGTTTTGTCATTTTAAATAAAAATTTAAAATTAAAAATAAAATGTACAAAAGTGCTTCTTCCATGGTGCAAAAATACTGAATAAAGTCAGTTTAAAAGGAAAAAAAAGAGGAACAAAACATTTGACATATTTGAACTTTCTAAAACGCTACCAAGCGGGAGGGAGGAAGACAGGTGGATTATGGGAACGTCCCAAATGGAACCCAGGTCCATTTTTAGTGCACTATATTTAACCAGAGCTCTTATGGGCCCCTGATCAAAAGTAGTGCACTAAATAGGGAATAGGGGGGGCTATTTGGGAAGCGGCCTACACCAGACGGTCATAGAAACAACGACAACAACCCATCGATACAGATTCATATTTAAAACGGTTTGGATGAAACGAAAACACCTCAAGAAAATTGAAAATAATATTTAAAAAAAAATGTAACTATCCCTCACAAGCCGGTCAATCCAACATGCCCTAATATTGCTTAGATATTAATAAATAACGTTTAAATTACCCACATCAAACAAAATATGTGGACTTTCTATCTGAACCAGTCTATATTAGTTCAACTAGAGCAGGAAAGAAAGCTTAGCGCGTCGGCAACTAGCTCTGGTCCAAGGCGTTACGACGGCTCGCTAACACTGAAGGCTCAGCGTTTACAAGCCGCCCTAAAGCTTATCGTCAACCAGACCTGTGACAGTCAGTTGCTTGGTTACAGTTGCTTAGGACTTTTTTTGATACACACAAAGAAACTCCCATTTATTCACTCCCTACCAGACCTAAATGTCTGAATTATTATGGCACTTGTTTTCAGTAACACCTCCAGATAGTTTTTTTCCCCAAATTTCAGTTGATATGTAATCCATGTGGGAGAGGAGGATACGGGGTGAGGGTGGGAGAGGAGGCTGCGGGGTGAGGGTGGGAGAGGAGGCTACGGGGTGAGAGGAGGCTGCAGGGTGGGAGAGGAGAATACGGGGTGAGGGTGGGAGAGGAGGCTGCGGGATGAGGGTGGGAGTGCAGGGTGAGGGTGGGAGTGCGGGGTGAGGGTGGGAGTGCAGGGTGAGGGTGGGAGAGGAGGCTACGGGGTGAGGGTGGGAGAGGAGGCTACGGGGTGAGGGTGGGAGAGGAGGCTAGAGGGGTGAGGGTGGGAGAGGAGGCTGCGGGGTGAGGGTGGGAGAGGAGGCTGCGGGGTGAGGGTGGGAGAGGAGGCTGCGGGGTGAGGGTGGGAGAGGAGGCTGCGGGGTGAGGGTGGGAGAGGAGGCTGCGGGGTGAGGGTGGGAGAGGAGGCTGCGGGGTGAGGGTGGGAGAGGAGGCTGCGGGGTGAGGGTGGGAGAGGAGGCTGCGGGGTGAGGGTGGGAGAGGAGGCTGCGGGGTGAGGGTGGGAGAGGAGGCTACGGGGTGAGAGTGGGAGAGGAGGCTACGGGGTGAGAGTGGGAGAGGAGGCTGCGGGGTGAGGGTGGGAGTGCAGGGTGAGGGTGGGAGTGCAGGGTGAGGGTGGGAGAGGCTACAGGGTGAGAGTGGGAGTGCAGGGTGAGGGTGGGAGAGGAGGCTGCTGGGTGAGAGTGGGAGAGGAGGCTACGGGGTGAGGGTGGGAGAGGAGGCTGTGGGGTGAGAGTGGAAGAGGAGGCTACAGGGTGAGGGTGGGAGAGGAGGCTGCGGGGTGAGGGTGGGAGAGGAGGCTGCGGGGTGAGGGTGGGAGAGGAGGCTGCGGGGTGAGGGTGGGAGAGGAGGCTGCGGGGTGAGGGTGGGAGAGGAGGCTACGGGGTGAGAGTGGGAGAGGAGGCTACGGGGTGAGAGTGGGAGAGGAGGCTGCGGGGTGAGGGTGGGAGTGCAGGGTGAGGGTGGGAGTGCAGGGTGAGGGTGGGAGAGGAGGCTACAGGGTGAGAGTGGGAGTGCAGGGTGAGGGTGGGAGAGGAGGCTGCTGGGTGAGAGTGGGAGAGGAGGCTACGGGGTGAGGGTGGGAGAGGAGGCTGTGGGGTGAGAGTGGGAGAGGAGGCTACAGGGTGAGAGTGGGAGAGGAGGCTGCGGGGTGAGGGTGGGAGTGCAGGGTGAGGGTGGGAGTGCAGGGTGAGGGTGGGAGAGGAGGCTGCTGGGTGAGAGTGGGAGAGGAGGCTGTGGGGTGAGAGTGGGAGAGGAGGCTACAGGGTGAGGGTGGGAGAGGAGGCTGCGGGGTGAGGGTTGGGAGTGCAGGGTGAGGGTGGGAGAGGAGGCTGCGGGGTGAGGGTGGGAGAGGAGGCTACAGGGTGAGGGTGGGAGAGGAGGCTACAGGGTGAGGGTGGGAGAGGAGGGTGAGGGTGGGAGAGGAGGCTACATGGTGAGGGTGAGAGAGGAGGCTACAGGGTGAGAGTGGGAGAGGAGGCTGCGGGGTGAGGGTGGGAGTGCAGGCTGCGGGGTGAGAGTGGGAGAGGAGGCTACGGGGTGAGGGTGGGAGAGGAGGCTGTGGGGTGAGAGTGGGAGAGGAGGCTGCGGGGTGAGGGTGGGAGAGGAGGCTGCGGGGTGAGGGTGGGAGAGGAGGCTGCGGGGTGAGGGTGGGAGAGGAGGCTGCGGGTGGGAGAGGAGGCTGCGGGTGGGAGTGCAGGGTGAGGGTGGGAGAGGAGGCTGCGGGGTGAGGGTGGGAGGCTGCGGGGTGAGGGTGGGAGAGGAGGCTGCGGGGTGAGGGGTTCTGTTGGTCTGAGCCTTTCCTGCACACATTCTGTTCCTCCACAATCCAGTCCAGTGTGTGCAGCCCAAATTTCATCTTATTCCCTACATATCACAATACTTTACCCTATGGGTCCTGGTCAAATGAAGTGTGCTATATAGGGAATAGGGAAGGGGTTGGCAACCCTGGTCCTGGAGGGCTGCAGGCACTTCATGTTTTTGATTTAACCCACTGGAAGACCAGGTGTGTTGAATTGAATCACCGAACTGATCAATTAACTCAATTGGTCATGTGTGGTGCAGAGTTGGAACTGAATCCTGCAGCAGGCCAGGAACAAGGTGGCCCTGGAATGAGGTGCTATATGGGACACACAGGGCTACAGAGGGAGGGAGGAGGTGGACAGGACTGTAGAGGGAGGAGGTGGAGGTGGACAGGATTGTAGAGGGAGGAGGAGGAGGAGGAGGTGGACAGGACTGTAGAGGGAGGAGGAGGAGGTGGACAGGACTGTAGAGGGAGGAGGAGGAGGTGGACAGGACTGTAGAGGGAGGAGGAGGTGGACAGGACTGTAGAGGGAGGAGGAGGTGGACAGGACTGTAGAGGGAGGAGGAGGTGGACAGGACTGTAGAGGGAGGAGGAGGACAGGACTGTAGAGGGAGGAGGAGGACAGGACTGTAGAGGGAGGAGGAGGACAGGACTGTAGAGGGAGGAGGACAGGACTGTAGAGGGAGGAGGACAGGACTGTAGAGGGAGGAGGACAGGACTGTAGAGGGAGGAGGAGGTGCTGCTTGCCTGCTCAGCATAAGGCCGTTGGAAGATCTGTGATGAGGAAGGATGTGGTTTTGCTTGAAGCATCACAGTCCCCTTGTCTGACCTGTTGGTTGATGACCTGTTGTTTCTGTATTCACTAACTACTTCCTGGGTTTGGTGACACAGTTCAATCAAAGATTTTTTATCACTAAAACAAGATAGACCACAGCTTGTCGTTTCCAATGGGAACAAATGAGTCAGTGGGCAGAGCCAAGCACGAGATAGCAGGAGCCTATTGGCGCCTTCTAGTATACATCTACATATTTCCATTAGGGAACACCTAACTCTGCGAAATGTGCAATAACCCAATTCACCTTTGCACTCCTTGTAACAGCATGATAAAAAATAAAATAAAAACACATTTGCAAAAGGGTAAAGTCTACAAAAATGAATCCGTTCCGTATCGTAACAGATTCTAGTATTGGGAACAGAAAACTACTGTATTGTGATCAAATGTTTCATTGATGAGAAGATTTGCAGAATGTCGGTCAAAATCCATCTCGTTCCATCTTCTCCCATCGACCGCCTGGTGGACTTCCTCTCACTACCATATTTGGTAGTGTGTGAAAACGCTAACACCCCGGATGCTTCACATTTCATCCATCCAATGAAATATCTGTCTCATTGTTCTATCTGTGGTTGTACCATGAGTCCAGGCGGTATGAGAGCTTGCTGAGGGAAGTGGACTGCTGTGAGTTTATCCACTTCCAGCTAATTCTTCACCTAATCCAATGGGTTTGTAGGTGCCCCTCCCCCTCCCTCTGTGTGGAGTCACTGGGTCAGAGCTAGGAGCTGGTAACACGGTTAAGGGGCTAGTAACTGTTCTCATGCCCGGCCAGGATGTAGAGGTTGCTGAGGGCTGTGGGGTTGTCAGTGGGCCGGCTCTCTAGAACCACCACCCTGTCAGAGAGAGATGCCAGTTAGCAGCAGCACATCAGGAACACATTAACACTACCGCAGGTTACAACCAGGTCCCTTATCTGAAGACTGAAGAAAAACACACCGAATAGAACACAATTCATTGAATATAATTGGTGGGTTTAGGGAGTAGCAGGCAGCTAGACTGGCCTCATGTCAAATGGCACATTTATGTTAATATGACACTAGAGATCATGAGTTGTTCAGGGTGGTGCCATCCTTCCAGCAGAATGACAGACGAGATGAGGGGTGTCTCTGCCCACAGAGGGTACAGTCCAAGACCATAGTGTCTGATCTATCAGATGGAATTACAGAGGATCAGAGAGACACTCAAACCAGGCTGGCGTGGCAGTGCCCAGGTGCCAGTCTGAATAAAACATGCAGGTTGGATGGGCAGAGGCTGTCGCAGGGGAATCAGAATGGGCTGAGCCTAAAGCACCAGGGGCCCCCTGACCTGGGAGGGGCCCCCTGACCTGGGAGGGCCCCCCTGACCTGGGAGGGCCCCCTGACCTGGGAGGGGCCCCCTGACCTGGGAGGGGCCCCCTGACCTGGGAGGGGCCCCCTGACCTGGGAGGGGCCCTGTGTCCTGGGAGAACCATCATTGCTAGTCGATCTTCCACCACAGGGTGGGAAATGTGTCTGAGCCAGAGAGTTAAATCACATTGAGTGGTTTCTATAGTTGAGGACTGGTGTGAAGGGCTAAGGGACTGCCCTGCCACACTGCCCACTCTGCAGCATGTAACCAACCAGAAGCTGCAATGTGAGTCACATAGAGACCATGGTTTAAAAGCCTCTCCTTGATAGCATTGAGATTACAATGAGGTATCCCACTCAGACTCAAAGTGGTTGAATGCTGAACGATCAAAGATTGTTGATTTATAGACAGGGTTGTGTGATCTGGGGCACATGCCTCATCATAGCAACGGAAGCAGACATGGAGAGAGAGAGACTGAGTCACCAGAGCTGGGGACCTCTCCTCTATAGAGAGATCTGAAGAGGACTCAGAGTAAGAGGGGGGAGAGACACGGAGAGAGACGGGGAGAGAGAGAGACGGGGAGAGAGAGACGGGGGAGAGAGAGAGACGGGGAGAGAGAGAGAGAGACGGGGAGAGAGAGAGAGAGAGAGGGGAGAGAGAGAGAGAGAGAGAGGGAGAGAGAGAGAGAGAGAGAGAGAGAGAGAGAGAGAGAGAGAGAGAGAGACGGGGAGAGAGAGAGAGACGGGGAGAGAGAGAGAGAGAGAGAGAGAGAGAGAGAGAGAGAGAGAGAGAGAGAGAGAGAGAGAGAGAGACGGGGAGAGAGAGAGAGAGAGACGGGGAGAGAGAGAGAGAGACGGGGGAGAGAGAGAGAGAGACGGGGAGAGAGAGAGAGAGAGACGGGGGAGAGAGAGAGAGAGACGGGGGAGAGAGAGAGAGAGACGGGGAGAGAGAGAGAGAGAGACGGGGAGAGAGAGAGAGAGAGACGGGGAGAGAGAGAGAGAGAGACGGGGAGAGAGAGAGAGAGAGACGGGGAGAGAGAGAGAGAGAGACGGGGGGAGAGAGAGAGAGAGACGGGGGAGAGAGAGAGAGAGACGGGGGAGAGAGAGAGAGAGAGAGACGGGGGGAGAGAGAGAGAGACGGGGAGAGAGAGAGAGAGAGACGGGGAGAGAGAGAGAGAGACGGGGAGAGAGAGAGAGAGAGACGGGGAGGAGAGAGAGAGAGACGAGAGAGAGAGAGAGAGAGACGGGGGGAGAGAGAGAGAGAGACGGGGGGGAGAGAGAGAGAGACGGGGGAGAGAGAGAGAGAGACGGGGGAGAGAGAGAGAGAGACGGGGAGAGAGAGAGAGAGGGGAGAGAGAGAGAGAGAGACGGGGAGAGAGAGAGAGACGGGGGAGAGAGAGAGAGAGGGGGGAGAGAGAGAGAGAGAGACGGGGGGAGAGAGAGAGAGACGGGGGAGAGAGAGAGAGAGACGGGGAGAGAGAGAGAGAGAGGGGGGAGAGAGAGACGGGGAGAGAGAGAGAGACGGGGAGAGAGAGAGAGACGGGGGGAGAGAGAGAGACGGGGGGGAGAGAGAGAGACGGGGGAGAGAGAGAGACGGGGAGAGAGAGAGAGACGGGGGAGAGAGAGAGACGGGGAGAGAGAGAGACGGGGGAGAGAGAGAGACGGGGGAGAGAGAGAGACGGGGAGAGAGAGAGAGAGAGACGGGGAGAGAGAGGAGGGAGAGGAGAGAGGGGAGAGAGAGAGAGACGGGGGAGAGAGAGAGACGGGGAGAGAGAGAGAGACGGGGAGAGAGAGAGACGGAGAGAGAGAGAGACGGGGAGAGAGAGAGAGGGGAGAGAGAGACGGAGAGGGAGAGAGACAGAGAGAGGAGACGGGGAGAGAGAGAGAGACGGGGAGAGAGAGAGAGACGGGGAGAGAGAGAGAGACTGGGAGAGAGAGGAGACGGGGAGAGAGAGAGAGACGGGGAGAGAGAGAGAGACGGGGAGAGAGAGAGAGACGGGGAGAGAGAGAGAGACGGGGAGAGAGAGAGAGACGGGGAGAGAGAGAGAGACGGGGAGAGAGAGAGACGGGGGAGAGAGAGAGACGGGGAGAGAGAGAGAGAAGTAGGATGTTTGGTGGTTTCCAGGCGATGGTTAAACACAGGGACCTGTGGGAGGACACTTGCTCCCTGGAGACAGCCACTAGCTACCAGCCCTGCATCTACGGCTTTATAGAGGTCAAAGAGCACTACATAAATCATCTATACGACTAGAAAGAGAAAAGAGATAGGAGAGGCAGAGCGCATAAAGTAAAGAGAGTGAGAGAAAGAGCGAAAAGTTGAGACAGAGAGATACAAGTAAAGAGAAAAAGAGGAGGAATGAGGACAGGTAAGTGAATAATTAAAACACAATCATTTCAATCACCAACCCATCATATCTGGAGAGAGACAGACAGCGAGACAAAGAGTTAAAAACAGAATAATTTCAAGCACCAACCTGTCAGATCCGAGGAGACGGAAGACTCGACTGGGATCAGAAATCTCCTGGGTGACCTGTAGATTAAAGGAAGGAATGGAGCACTTCATTAACCAGACAGAAACATACTCGAGGACATTAATGAACACTGAAACATACACAGGGGTATTAATGAACATGGAAACATACACAGGGGTATTAATGGAAACATACACAGGGGCATTAATGGAAACATACACAGGGGCATTAATGGAAACATACACAGGGGCATTAATGAACATGGAAACATACACAGGGGGGAAACATACACAGGGGCATTAATGGAAACATACACAGGGGCATTAATGAACATGGAAACATACACAGGGGTATTAATGGAAACATACACAGGGGCATTAAAGAACATGGAAACATACACAGGGGCATTGAGGAGGAGCTACATGGAAACATTAAACTGGTGTTTTTGCCCCAATACTGGTAACACTTTATAAGGAGTCTTAATTTTCATGGTGAGCGATCTTATATTTCCCCATTACAGTCCATCCCATGATTACAGACAGACCTCAGTAGACCTCCCCATGACCCCAGTAGACCCCCCCCCCCATAATCCCAGTAGACCCCCCCATAATCCCAGTAGACCCCCCCCAATAACCTCAGTAGACCCCCCAATGACCTCAGTAGACCCCCCAATGACCTCAGTAGACCCCCAATGACCCCAGTAGACCCCCCAATGACCCCAGTAGACCCCCCAATGACCCCAGTAGACCCCCCCAATGACCCCAGTAGACCCCCCCATGATCCCAGTAGACCCCCCCATAATCCCAGTAGACCCCCCGATGACCCCAGTAGACCCCCCGATGACCCCAGTAGACCCCCCCTGCCAACCGTAGGTTACTCTGCTTATCAGAGTTCAGATGGATTCAGTGTTTCGCTGCCTGCCTACATAGACGAGGCCAGGAGATAAAACCTCTGGGATCACACTCTGAGGCTAAGCTACATTAGGCTGTTTGTGTCTCTGTGTCCACCTGCAGGTAATGAAGTTGTCAACCTTTCACAGAGAGGATCTCGTGTTAACCTGATCACCATGCACGCCACACACACTATAAAAGTCCAGAGATCATTGTGAGGTGAGGCATTCTGTTTTTATGATAGGGGATACCCAGGGTAGTCTTTTCACTGCTTCACACACACACACACACACACACACACACACACACACACACACACACACACACACACACACACACACACACACACACACACACACACACACACACACACACACACACACACACACACACACACGCGCACGCGCACGCACACACACGCACACACACGCACACACACGCACACACACGCACACACACACACGCACACACACGCACACACACGCACACACACGCACACACACGCACACACACGCGTGTATGACTGAGCTGAAATAAGGCTGTGTGTTGGCTGGGGGCTCAGCCCAGCGTTACAGTACAGTGTGTGTGTGCCAGGGTGGAGCCCGACACGTTAGCCTGTCAAAATGTCAGATACCATGCAGTATTCATGGTCATCAGAAAATGAAACAGCTGCACAACAGAGGGTGAAGGTGGGCTGATCAATTATTCATCCGCTCCGTCTCCTGTATGATTCAGTTGAAAAGCCTCCTTGAAGGAAGGCAGTGAAGGAGGAACAGGACATTAGTCTATTGATATGATGCCTGGTAGGCTGATCGCTTCAGCGGGTACATTTCCTAGCCACCTACAAGGCCTTGTTCTCCTCGTCATCAGGACCCCTGGGTAACCCTAACCAGAGGGGGTCTCTGCCCGGCTAAGGACTCCCACCTAGCATGTGTCACTGGTGGTCATGCCTCCTAGTACACAGTTATCTGATCTAGGGCTGTCTGACAAAAAACAATGTATTGGTCGACATTTTTTAAAACGTGTATTTTTTCATATATAGACACACGATATGTGTTTTAATAAAATGTGACTATGTGTATTGAGCTTGTCTGATGCTTTAAGCTTACGGTTCGCTGAAGTAAGACAAAATGCCTCAAGAGTGCACCAGAAATCTAGATAACCAGAAAAAAAAAAAAAAAGAAGGAAAAAAAACCTGACCCAACAATTTTCCTCCCGGTCATTCCTACTGGATTTATCAGATTCTGCCATTCCTCTCCTGAAGTTTCCGTAAAAAGTAAAAAAAAAGGCAACACGAGGAGTCGACAACCTTTCTCATGTGGAATGCCAATTTATCTTACCATTTCTACCCATCCAGTTATGGTTTTCGTCTGTACATTTTCATGAAAGTTTAATTTAATTTATAACATCTTTGTATCTCAAAATAATATAATATAATATAATATATGCCATTTAGCAGACGCTTTTATCCAAAGCGACTTACAGTCATGTGTGCATACATTCTAATCAATGTCATGTGGTTAATCAATATTACATCAAAATGATATGAATCTAAAAGTATCTTCTGTTACCAACGATGTAAAAATAGTCTACATTAAAAAGCCAACAAATAAAAACATGGCAGACTGCAGGTAGACAATCTCCTGCTGAAAATAATGATCCTATAAATCACATTGGCTACACATGGCCTGTCTGGAAGGAACTGGAAACATTGTATCAACCTAGTCCAGCCAAAGCTCATGCTAGAAAACTGGAAACATTGTATCAACTATCAACCTAGTTCAGCCAAAGCTCATGCTAGAAAACTGGAAACATTGTATCAACTATCAACCTAGTTCAGCCAAAGCTCATGCTAGAAAACTGGAAACATTGTATCAACTATCAACCTAGTCCAGCCAAAGCTCATGCTAGAAAACTGGAAACATTGTATCAACTATCAACCTAGTTCAGCCAAAGCTCATGCTAGAAAACTGGAAACATTGTATCAACTATCAACTTAGTCCAGCCAAAGCTCATGCTAGAAAACTGGAAACATTGTATCAACTGTCAACCTAGTCCAGCCAAAGCTCATGCTAGAAAACTGGAAACATTGTATCAACTGTCAACTTAGTCCAGCCAAAGCTCATGCTAGAAAACTGGAAACATTGTATCAACTGTCAACCTAGTCCAGCCAAAGCTCATGCTAGAAAACTGGAAACATTGTATCAACTGTCAACTTAGTCCGGCCAAAGCTCATGCTAGAAAACTGGAAACATTGTATCAACTGTCAACCTAGTCCAGCCAAAGCTCATGCTAGAAAACTGGAAACATTGTATCAACTATCAACTTAGTCCGGCCAAAGCTCATGCTAGAAAACTGGAAACATTGTATCAACTGTCAACCTAGTCCAGCCAAAGCTCATGCTAGAAAACTGGAAACATTGTATCAACTGTCAACCTAGTCCAGCCAAAGCTCATGCTAGAAAACTGGAAACATTGTATCAACTATCAACCTAGTCCAGCCAAAGCTCATGCTAGAAAACTGGAAACATTGTATCAACTATCAAATGACTTAAATGTAATGTAAATGTAACTTAGTCCGGCCAAAGCTCATGCTAGAAAACTGGAAACATTGTATCAACTATCAACCTAGTCCAGCCAAAGCTCATGCTAGAAAACTGGAAACATTGTATCAACTATCAACTTAGTCCGGCCAAAGCTCATGCTAGAAAACTGGAAACATTGTATCAACTATCAACCTAGTCCAGCCAAAGCTCATGCTAGAAAACTGGAAACATTGTATCAAATGTCAACCTAGTCCAGCCAAAGCTCATGCTAGAAAACTGGAAACATTGTATCAAATGTCAACCTAGTCCAGCCAAAGCTCATGCTAGAAAACTGGAAACATTGTATCAACTATCAACCTAGTCCAGCCAAAGCTCATGCTAGAAAACTGGAAACATTGTATCAACTATCAACCTAGTCCAGCCAAAGCTCATGCTAGAAAACTGGAAACATTGTATCAAATGTCAACCTAGTCCAGCCAAAGCTCATGCTAGAAAACTGGAAACATTGTATCAAATGTCAACCTAGTCCAGCCAAAGCTCATGCTAGAAAACTGGAAACATTGTATCAAATGTCAACCTAGTCCAGCCAAAGCTCATGCTAGAAAACTGGAAACATTGTATCAAATGTATGGCCTGTCTGCAACCAACTTGAAACATTTTGTCAACTATTAACTTGGGTCCCTTGCAACATTGTAGAAAATATTCTGGGCCCATTCAAATATTTCCTGTCCCCGTGAGCTCAAGGCAGACACACCTGTAGGATATTTGGGCAAGGGACGAGAAGCAGTGTTTGACTTGGGCAGGAGTACCCAGCATCTCAAATGTTCTACTGCTCCTCCATCTAAAATGTAAACAGTACCAGCACCCATAATGAGTACCTGAACATATTTCAGTCCAAGTGAAGCAGTGAGAAGAAGCAAGGCCTGCACTATGACATTTCCACCGGATCAGAGCATGACATTTATCCCTTTCATGCTGAGTGTGTAGGATACCAGCCCCTCCCCCTCAGAAACAGCGGTAACCCGCCGACGTTTACAAGCCCCTCCCCCTCAGAAACAGCGGTCCCCCCACCGACGTTACAAGCCCCTCCCCCACACCGACGTTACAAGCCCCTCCCCCACACCGACGTTACAAGCCCCTCCCCCCACACCGACGTTACAAGCCCCTCCCCCACACCGACGTTACAAGCCCCTCCCCCACACCGACGTTACAAGCCCCTCCCCCACACCGACGTTACAAGCCCCTCCCCCACACCGACGTTACAAGCCCCTCCCCCACACCGACGTTACAAGCCCCTCCCCCACACCGACGTTACAAGCCCCTCCCCCACACCGACGTTACAAGCCCCTCCCCCACACCGACGTTACAAGCCCCTCCCCCACACTGACGTTACAAGCCCCTCCCCATACTGACGTTTTTCCCCCTCCACTAACGGTAACACCTACCTCGTTGGACTTGAAGCTCTTTCCCTGCATGCCGTGCTTCCAGAAGGCCAGAACACTGTCCTGAAGGCACACTGGAGCAGGAGGAGAGGAGATGTCAGTAATCATACTGTGTTATTGACTTGTTCATTGTTTGTTTACTCCATGTTTAACTCTGTGTTGTTGTCTGTTCACACTGCTGTGCTTTATCTTGGCCAGGTCCCAGTTGCAAATGAGAACTTGTTCTCAACTAGCCTACCTGGTTAAATAAAGGTGTTCTCAACTAGCCTACCTGGTTAAATAAAGGTGTTCTCAACTAGCCTACCTGGTTAAATAAAGGTGTTCTCAACTAGCCTACCTGGTTAAATAAAGGTGTTCTCAACTAGCCTACCTGGTTAAATAAAGGTGTTCTCAACTAGCCTACCTGGTTAAATAAAGGTGTTCTCAACTAGCCTACCTGGTTAAATAAAGGTGTTCTCAACTAGCCTACCTGGTTAAATAAAGGTGTTCTCAACTAGCCTACCTGGTTAAATAAAGGTGTTCTCAACTAGCCTACCTGGTTAAATAAAGGTGTTCTCAACTGGCCTACCTGGTTAAATAAAGGTGTTCTCAACTAGCCTACCTGGTTAAATAAAGGTGTTCTCAACTAGCCTACCTGGTTAAATAAAGGTGTTCTCAACTAGCCTACCTGGTTAAATAAAGGTGTTCTCAACTAGCCTACCTGGTTAAATAAAGGTGTTCTCAACTAGCCTACCTGGTTAAATAAAGGTGTTCTCAACTAGCCTACCTGGTTAAATAAAGGTGTTCTCAACTAGTCTACCTGGTTAAATAAAGGTGTTCTCAACTGGCCTACCTGGTTAAATAAAGGTGTTCTCAACTGGCCTACCTGGTTAAATAAAGGTGTTCTCAACTAGCCTACCTGGTTAAATAAAGGTGTTCTCATCTGGCCTACCTGGTTAAATAAAGGTGTTCTCAACTAGCCTACCTAGTTAAATAAAGGTGTTCTCAACTGGCCTACCTGGTTAAATAAAGGTGTTCTCAACTAGCCTACCTGGTTAAATAAAGGTGTTCTCAACTAGCCTACCTGGTTAAATAAAGGTGTTCTCAACTAGCCTACCTGGTTAAATAACGGTGTTCTCAACTGGCCTACCTGGTTAAATAACGGTGTTCTCAACTGGCCTACCTGGTTAAATAAAGGTGTTCTCAACTAGCCTACCTGGTTAAATAAAGGTGTTCTCAACTAGCCTACCTGGTTAAATAAAGGTGTTCTCAACTAGCCTACCTGGTTAAATAAAGGTGAAATAAATAAAAAATGTGTTATTATTGCACCTGGTTTATTATAAAGGTGTTATAACACAGTCAGTGGTTAAAGAAGGTGTTCTCAATGTATCTGTTAAATAAAGGTGTTCAGCAATCATCATACATAGTAATATACATATTGGTGGACATGGACATGAAAGGATGCACAGTATTGAAGGGTAGTGGGATGTGAATACAGGGGAACCATAACCCTACCTGGTTAAATAAAGGTGTTCCCAACCCCTACCCCTTAAAAAAGTGGTAACCCCTACCTGGTTAAATAAAGGTGTTCTCCCTAGCCCCTCTGAAACAGTGAAATAAATAATAAATGTGTTATTATTACAAGTCCCCTCCCCTCAGAAACAGCTGTAACCCACTGGCGAGCAGCAATCCTCCTCTGAAACAGTGGTAACCCATGGACATGAAAGGATGCCCCTCCCCTGGGAGAAACAGCCATAACCCTATTATAACATTGACACGTTACAAGCCCCTCCCCCTCAGAAACAGTGGTAACCCACTGACGTTACAAGCCCCTCCCCCTCTGAAACAGTGGTAACCCACTGACTTTACAAGCCCCTCCCCCTCAGAAACAGCTGTAACCCACTGGCGTTACAAGCTCCTCCCCTCAGAAACAGTGGTAACCCACTGACGTTACAAGCCCCTCCCCTTCAGAAACAGCTGTAACCCACTGGCGTTACAAGCCCCTCCCCCACAGAAACAGCAGTAACCCACTGGCGTTACAAGCCCCTCCCCCTACTGGCGTTACAAGCCCCTCCCCCTACTGGCGTTATGAGGTAGGTGTTACAGTAGCAGGTGAATCATATTAAAGAGTTCATCTTACCAACGGATCCAATGGCGAAGTCAAAGCTGAGCTCCGAGGCTAGCTTCTTGTTAGACTTTAATCTTCCCATGAGGTTCACGATCTTTAGATTTTCTAGAATAAAAAATAAAAATAGGATAGAGCTTTTTGAATAGTGGCCGGATTTAAAAAATAACAACAGTTCCTCATTTACGAGGATAATCACAGTGTCCGCTCTCAGCTGCTACGATCTTCACGGTTCCTGAAATGAGTAAAAGAGAACTGTCCTAATAATGCTCTGTGATCTTAGAACAAGCTGTAAAAGACTAAAACTAGAGGAGAGGGTGTCGCTGTCTGAGATTAAAGCTCTGATAGAGGAGACTAAAACAAGAGGAGAGGGGTCACTGTCTGAGATTAAAGCTCTGATAGAGGAGACTAAAACAAGAGGAGGGTGTCGCTGTCTGAGATTAAAGCTCTGGTAGAGGAGACTAAAACTAGAGGGGAGGGTGTCGCTGTCTGAGATTAAAGCTCTGGTAGAGGAGACTAAAACTAGAGGAGGGTGTCGCTGTCTGAGATTAAAGCTCTGGTAGAGGAGACTAAAACTAGAGGAGACTGTCTGAGATTAAAGCTCTGGTAGAGGAGACTAAAACTAGAGGAGAGGGTGTCGCTGTCAGATTAAAGCTCTGATAGGAGACTAAAACTAGAGTAGAGGGTGTCGCTGTCTGAGATTAAAGCTCTGGTAGAGGAGACTAAAACTAGAGGAGGGTGTCGCTGTCTGAGATTAAAGCTCTGGTAGAGGAGACTAAAACAAGAGGAGGGTGTCGCTGTCTGAGATTAAAGCTCTGATAGAGGAGACTAAAACAAGAGGAGAGGGTGTCGCTGTCTGAGATTAAAGCTCTGGTAGAGGCAAAATGTTGTTGACCGTCTTGATTGTTTTAGAGGAACTTTCATGAGAAAAGAAGAAATGTTTAATGTAAAACCAGATGTTTTAGGTTTCGTTATAGTGAAACGTCAAATCTGGTCTTAATTTTGACAAATCAATGCACAAGTGATATATTTTGTTTTTTTAGTAGTAAATCTCTTTTAGCCCCTAGCAGTTAAACTCTACCATTGAAATCGTGATGGAGAGGCACTATGCCATCTCAAAGTAGGGGTTCAGTATGTAATCGACTCCCTTCTAAATGTGCTGGTTGGTACCACCTCAAGGGAGGGGTTCAGTATGTAATCGACTCCCTTCTAGATGTGCTGGGTGGTACCACCTCTAGGAGGGGTTCAGTATGTAATCGACTCCCTTCTAGATGTGCTGGGTGGTACCACCTCTAGGGAGGGGTTCAGTATGTAATCGACTCCCTTCTAGATGTGCTGGTTGGTACCACCTCAAGGGAGGGGTTCAGTATGTAATCGACTCCCTTCTAGATGTGCTGGGTGGTACCACCTCTAGGGAGGGGTTCAGTATGTAATCGACTCCCTTCTAGATGTAATAATGAAAGCGGTTTTTTAGTTCACCGTTATTTATTTTGCTGACCACAAGCAGGTACATTTTATATCCGGTAGACAAGGCTGGCTAACGTAAATTAACCACTTGGCCTTGAAGTTTTCACTATCACCTAGTCGACAAATTAAACCTTGTGGAATTTACCTAACTGATCTAGCTTTAACTCGGAATTACTGCAATATATTTACATTTTTCAATCATAGTTGATATCGTTTAACTGTTAACGTTGGGTAACTAGTTAGATTTTAGTTGGCCTTTACTTGTTAATTAATCGGTCAACCTTTAATATCGGGTTAACACATCACAGCTAATAATTATTTGATTGACATTCGATCGACCGTTTCAAACAGTTTTGTCACTGCACTAGGTAACAACGTTTGTATGCGGTATACCAGGATATGGCGCGCGTCCACCCTCGTGGTCGGCCTAGTTCTAGAACGTTCTAGAGACTGCACACGCGTGATGTGACGCACATATGGACGTCCATAGTTCTTACTGAAGTGTAATACCGGTACATACCGGTATCTGTTGCTTAACTTGGTGTAGACGTGAGCACATTATCTTGAATTAAACGTTTTATTGGTTAGTGGATACTTTAGTTTTGCTGACCTTATTCGCATAGGCATTTGAAAGGGGGACAAATATATAACTTTGGTTATTGTGTTATACGTTCTCTTTATAGCGATCTCTATTTTGAGCGTAGGACTTAAAATAAAGGAAGTTTGTTGTTTCTCTAGTCGATGGTATATCAAATACACTTAACTTTTTGGGCCACCTGACCGTATTTCACATGCGAGTTATAGAGCTCTAATTGAAAATCTTAAAAGCGGTAGGATAGATCTGATATGGGTGCGCCATTTCTATGCTTCCAGGTCTGAAGTTTCCTTTCTGCTTCTACTTTCTTTTGTACACCAGCTGAAATTATTTTTGGCTTTGGAAAATAATTAGTAGTTTCGATGGTGCGATCATTCTCTACCCTATAGTTGTTGACTAAACTGTATTTGGGGAAAATCTCAGTTTTGACAACCAGGAAATGGCTGCAGGTTATGCTTAGTGGCTTTAAATTTAACATGTTAGTCCAATATCTTAAGTTGGGGTTGTCATATTGTTAGTGTTTAAAACTACTAATTGACTGACTTTGGTTGAATTATTTATATAACATTTTCCCAGTGACTCAGTGCGCTCGTTGCTGTTGAGTTAAATCACATACACTATTTCAGGCTAACTTCCAACGGGTCCATTTCCTGCACAATTGAGAACATGTGGTAATTAACTACAATGACTAATTGCGCATCTACTTTTATGCCTGCCCCTAAGAGGCAAATGGCACTAGGTAGTGCCTGAGGTGCCAAACGTGTAATTCCTTTAACTATCCCTGACAACTAACTTCAATGTAGCTACAGGGCGCAACTTGGTACAATTATTTCCTTTCTCACAACAATGACAGGAGTTGAGGTGTTTAGCTTGTGGCTGTTCCGCTGGATGTCATAAGGTGAATGCACCAATTTGTAAGTCGCTCTGGATAAGAGCTTCTGCTAAATGACTTAAATGTAAATGTAGATGTGCTGGGTGGTACCACCTCTAGGGAGGGGTTCAGTATGTAATCGACTCCCTTCTAGATGTCCTCGGAAAAAAAAGAAGAAGAGGTTTCTAACCTCAAGGGTCTTTTCCTGGTTAAATAAATGAAATAATGACTGAAGGGCAAACAATTAACAGCATGTCTACTTTCACAGTGCAGGACTAGTTAGACTGAAAGGGAGTCCCAAATGGCTCACTTTTCCCTATGTAGTGCACTTTCCTATGGGCCTTGGTCAAAAGTAGTGCACTACATAGGGAATAGGGTGCCATTTGGGATGCAAACAAAGTGCAGGAAATCTGACCCTCTGTGGGGGTCAGAGGTCATTACTTACTGTCCAGGCACACGAGCACGGTGTCCCTCTCCAGCTGGGTCACATGGATGGCATCCACTGCTTGGCCAGCTAAGGGGAAGACACACAGAAAATAATGGTTAGCATAAAGACATCCCCTACTGGAATCCAGAAATACATCAACATAGGTGTTTCAATGTGAACATATAGTATATATCCAGGGTTGTGTTGACGGTTTTACAAACGACACGCTTGAAAGCGACAGAAAATTAAAGCATTTTCAGGTAGTCGAGATCGTCCCTCCAAGTTTCCGTTTTCTTCCGTTTGGTGTCTACTGACAGTACAACAATTGGCTATTCTCAGTGAACCAGGAGGAGCCAGAGTTGAGGACGATCGTCTCTGTCTGTGTAGATCTAGCTAGCTTCGTAGCATACCACTCAGGAGGATCCAGAGTTGAGGACGATCGTCTCTGTCTGTGTAGATCTAGCTAGCTTCGTAGCATACCACTCAGGAGGAGCCAGAGTTGAGGACGAGTCTCTGTGTAGATCTAGCTAGCTTCGTAGCATACCACTCAGGAGGAGCCAGAGTTGAGGACGAGTCTCTGTGTAGATCTAGCTAGCTTCGTAGCGTACCGCTCAGGAGGTAGTAGTGTGTGTTTGGTGCCTATTGATCCCATCTCAGTGAACCAGGAGGAGAAGAACTTGAGGTTGATGGTACACTACATGACCAAAAGTATGTAGACACCAGCTCGTCGAACATCTCATTCTAAAATCATGGGCATTAATATGGAGTTGGTCCTCGTTTGCTGCTTTAACAGCCTCCACTCTTCTAGGAAGGTTTTCCACTAGATGTTGGAACATTGCTGCGGGGACTTACTTCCATTCAGCCACAAGAGAGCATTAGTGATTCGAGCACAGAATCATCTAGAATGTCATTGTACGCCGTAGCGTTAAGATTTCCCTTCACTGGAACTAAGGGCCTAGCCCGAACTATGAAAAACAGCCCCAGACCATTATTCCTCCTCCACCAAACTTCACAGTTGGCACTATGCATTGGGGCAGGTAGCGTTCTCTGGCATCCCCCAAACCCAGATTAGTTCGTTAGACTGCCAGATGGTGAAGCTGGATGCATCACTCCAGATGACGAGTTGTTTCCACTGCTCCAGAGTCCAATGGCGGCGAGCTTTACACCACTCCAGATGACGCTTGGCATTGAGCATGGTGATCTTAGGCTTGTGCGCGGCTGCTCGGCCATGGAAACCCAATTCATGAAGCTCCCGATGCTCTCGATGTTAATGCGAGTGTAGCGAAATGCTTGTGCTTCTAGTTCCGACAATGCAGTAATAACCAACAAGTAATCTAGCTAACAATTCCAAAACTACTGTCTTATACACAGTGTAAGGGGATAAATAATATGTACATAAGGATATATGAATGAGTGATGGTACAGAGCAGCATAGGCTCTACAGTAGATGGTATCGAATACAGTATATACATATGAGATGAGTATGTAAACAAAGTGGCATAGTTAAAGTGGCTAGTGATACATGTATTACATAAGGATGCAGTCGATGATATAGTCTCTGTGTAGTGTGTATTAGTTCCTTACTTGATCCCATCTCAGTGAACCAGGAAGAGCAGGAGTTGAGGTTGATGGTCTCAAAGCGAACCACCTGGCCTGGCTCCATGGCCTGGCTGACAGCTATACACACCATGGGGTATTCCTGCTCTGGAACCACCAACATCTCAAACACCTTCAGAGGGCTGGGTAGGGGGAAGTCAAAGTGCTGAGGGACAAAAGAGAGAGAGAGAGAGAGAGACAGAGAGAGAGAGAGAGACAGAGAGAGAGACACAGAGAGAGACACAGAGAGACAGAGAGAGACAGAGAGAGAGACAGAGAGAGAGAGACAGAGAGAGAGACAGAGAGAGAGAGACAGAGAGAGAGAGAGACAGAGAGAGAGAGACAGACAGAGAGAGACAGAGAGAGAGACAGAGAGAGAGACAGAGAGAGAGACAGAGAGAGAGACAGAGAGAGAGACAGAGAGAGAGAAATAGAGAGAGAAATAGAGAGAACGAAAGAGGAGGATGAGGGTCTCTGGAAGTAATGCTGAGGAGGTAAAGTGGGTTCTAATACCACAGTATTTCAGTCATTTTGTATATTAAATAATATGGATGCTATAGCAATTTTCTAGGCAGAGAACTCCCATTCTCCTTCTCCATTAGCCTGTTCCTGAGCATGGACGTCAGCTGAATGGAACATAGCTTGTGTGTTTGGTTCTAAGGAGTCCTTCTATAATATGAATTATGACTTGTTTTGAAACCAATGCTGTTGTTCACAGAATACAACCTACTGTAGACCTGGGATAACTAGTTGTAACTGCTTTGTGGAAAGTTACTTTTTCCAGGGGGAACAAATAGTTCCTTTGGAGGTGACGACAACTATTTGAATACAGACCCTCAAACATGGCAAAAAAATGTTTTTTTAACTATTTGAAAACATCTGAGAAAGAGACAACTTTGATTCAAGAGTCGCTATGGCTCAAGTCCCGGTCCCCCGCGCGCTCAAGTCCCGGTCCCCCGCGCGCTCAAGTCCCGGTCCCGCGCGCTCAAGTCCCTGTCCCCCGCGCGCTCAAGTCCCGGTCCCCCGCGCGCTCAAGTCCCGGTCCCCCGCGCGCTCAAGTCCCTGTCCCCCGCGCGCTCAAGTCCCTGTCCCCCGCGCTCAAGTCCCGGTCCCCCGCGCTCAAGTCCCGGTCCCCCTCAAGTCCCCCCGCTCAAGTCCCTGTCCCCCGCGCTCAAGTCCCTGTCCCCCGCGCTCAAGTCCCTGTCCCCCGCGCAAGTCCCTGTCCCCCGCGCTCAAGTCCCTGTCCCCGCGCGCTCAAGTCCCAAGTCCTGTCCCCGCGCTCAAGTCCTGTCCCCCCGCGCTCAAGTCCTGTCCCCCCGCGCTCAAGTCCTGTCCCCCCGCGCTCAAGTCCCGGTCCCCCGCGCTCAAGTCCCGGTCCCCCGCGCGCTCAAGTCCCGGTCCCCCGCGCGCTCAAGTCCCGGTCCCCCGCGCGCTCAAGTCCCGGTCCCCGCGCTCAAGTCTGAGTCAATGAGTTTACATTAAGTGAAAATAAAAGTCCTTTATCCAGTCAGATGTAGAGGCAAGAGGAATTTAGTCAATACATTATTTGCTTTGCCTTTCTTTCTGTGCCACCAAATGTTTGCATGTAGGCTACTGGTAATGTTACCAGGGCAACGTTCAGTTAGAAAAACACATTCTCAAACGTTGCAAAATAGAACTTCCATGAACAGAGCCAATGTTATTCCTTATTCAACATGTCAGAGGCGTGTTTGTTCTACATAGCATATTTCTATCCGAACATTCCAAAACTGTGCGTCCCTGCCGAAGGGCTAGAATCTAGCTACAGGTGGGGCCCATTCGACTACAGGTGGGGCCCATTCGACTACAGGTGGGGGCCATTCGACTACAGGTGGGGGCCATTCGACTACAGGTGGGGGCCATTCAGGTGGGGGCTACAGGTGGGGGCCATTCGACTACAGGTGGGGCCATTCGACTACAGGTGGGGCCATTCGACTACAGGTGGGGCCATTCGACTACAGGTGGGGCCATTCGACTACAGGTGGGGCCATTCGACTACAGGTGGGGCCATTCGACTACAGGTGGGGCCATTCGACTACAGGTGGGGCCATTCGACTACAGGTGGGGCCATTCGACTACAGGTGGGGCCATTCGACTACAGGTGGGGGTCATTCGACTACAGGTGGGGCCATTCGACTACAGGTGGGGGCCATTCGACTACAGGTGGGGGCCATTCGACTACAGGTGGGGGCCATTCGACTACAGGTGGGGCTCATTCGACTACAGGCGGGGGCCATTCGACTACAGGTGGGGGCCATTCGACTACAGAGTAGATGAGGGACTGACCTTGATGAGCATGAACCTCTGCATGGGCTCGTACCACTGTAGCAGGACTATCCCAGACTGCAGCGCTCCACACAGGTACTTATGGCCCGTGTAGGGGTTCCTCACTGTGAGAGGAGAGAGAGATGTGATTACTGTAAATAATGTATGCACTCACTACACTGTACGTTACTTTAAATCACAGCGTATGCAAAGTGGCACATACACGGAGTAGACAAAACATTAGGAACACCTGCTCTTTCCATGACAGACTGACCGACCTGGGTGAATGATCTATGATCCCTTATTGAAGTCACCTGTTAAATCCACTTCTATCAGTATAGATGAAAGGGGAAGGATTTTTAAGCCTTGAGACATGGATTGTGAATGCGTGCCATTCAGAGGGTGAACGGTTGAGGGGTACAGCTGCTCTAGGAACTAGACAGTGGTTGAGAGGTACAGCTGCTCTAGGAACTAGACAGTGGTTGAGGGGTACAGCTGCTCTAGGAACTAGACAGTGGTTGAGGAGGAACAGCTGCTCTAGGAACTAGACAGTGGTTGAGGAGGAACAGCTGCTCTAGGAACTAGACAGTGGCTGAGGGGTACAGCTCCTCTAGGAACTAGACAGTGGTTGAGGAGGAACAGCTGCTCTAGGAACTAGACAGTGGTTGAGGGGTACAGCTGCTCTAGGAACTAGACAGTGGTTGAGAGGGAACTAGACAGTGGCTGATCCTCTAGGAACTAGACAGTGGTTGAGGGGTACAGCTGCTCTAGGAACTAGACAGTGGTTGAGGGGTAGAGATCCTCTAGGAACTAGACAGTGGCTGAGGGGTAGAGATCCTCTAGGAACTAGACAGTGGTTGAGGGGTACAGCTGCTCTAGGAACTAGACAGTGGTTGAGGGGGAACAGCTGCTCTAGGAACTAGACAGTGGCTGAGGGGTACAGCTCCTCGAGGAACTAGACAGTGGTTGAGGAGGAACAGCTGCTCTAGGAACTAGACAGTGGCTGAGGGGTACAGCTGCTCTAGGGACTAGGCATTGGTTGAGGGGTACAGCTGCTCTAGGAACTAGACAGTGGTTGAGGGGTACAGCTGCTCTAGGAACTAGACAGTGGTTGAGGGGTAGAGATCCTCTAGGAACTAGACAGTGGCTGAGGGGTAGAGATCCTCTAGGAACTAGACAGTGGTTGAGGGGTACAGCTGCTCTAGGAACTAGACAGTGGCTGAGGGGTACAGCTGCTCTAGGGACTAGACATTGGTTGAGGGGTACAGCTGCTCTAGGAACTAGACAGTGGTTGAGGGGTACAGCTGCTCTAGGAACTAGACAGTGGTTGAGGGGTAGAGATCCTCTAGGAACTAGACAGTGGCTGAGGGGTAGAGATCCTCTAGGAACTAGACAGTGGTTGAGGGGTACAGCTGCTCTAGGAACTAGACAGTGGTTGAGGGGGAACAGCTGCTCTAGGAACTAGACAGTGGTTGAGGGGTACAGCTGCTCTAGGAACTAGACAGTGGTTGAGGAGGAACAGCTGCTCTAGGAACTAGACAGTGGCTGAGGGGTACAGCTGCTCTAGGAACTAGACAGTGGTTGAGGGGGTACAGCTGCTCTAGGAACTAGACAGTGGTTGAGGGGTACAGCTGCTCTAGGAACTAGACAGTGGTTGAGGGGTACAGCTGCTCTAGGAACTAGACAGTGGCTGAGGGGTACAGCTGCTCTAGGAACTAGACAGTGGTTGAGGGGGTACATCTGCTCTAGGAACTAGACAGTGGTTGAGGGGTACAGCTGCTCTAGGAACTAGACAGTGGTTGAGGGGAACAGCTGCTCTAGGAACTAGACAGTGGTTGAGGGGTACAGCTGCTCTAGGAACTAGACAGTGGTTGAGGGGGTACAGCTGCTCTCTTATAGTAAACGTACCAATGCAGCACTTGTGACAGCCCTTTGTGTCCGGGATCTTGGTGGTCAAGGCAAACCTCCTGCAGAGAGAAAACAGCCAGTCATATGGTGATTGGAGAGTGGGTGACTGTAGAAATAGAACGACTAGAGCGGGAACATACCCCGTCAGACCACAGCAATGTGACTGTAGGCTCATGATCGTATTATTATTTCTATAATTTTAGTGGTGATCTGTAAGGTGAAGAGAATAGGTCTCTCTCTCTCACTGGGGATCCAATAGAATAGGTCTCTCTCTCTCACTGGGGATCCAATAGAATAGGTCTCTCTCTCTCACTGGGGATCCAATAGAATAGGTCTCTCCCTCTCACTGGGGATCCAATAGAACAGAATAGGTCCCTCCCTCTCACTGGGGATCCAATAGAACAGAATAGGTCCCTCCCTCTCACTGGGGATCCAATAGAACAGAATAGGTCCCTCCCTCTCACTAGGGATCCAATAGAACAGAATAGGTCTCTCCCTCTCACTGGGGATCCAATAGAACAGAATAGGTCCCTCCCTCCCTCTCACTGGGGATCCAATAGAACAGAATAGGTCCCTCCCTCTCTCTCACTGGGGATCCAATAGAATAGGTCCCTCCCTCTCACTGGGGATCCAATAGAACAGGTCTCTCTCTCTCACTGGGGATCCAATAGAATAGGTCCCTCTCTCTCACTGGGGATCCAATAGAATAGGTCCCTCCCTCTCACTGGGGATCCAATAGAATAGGTCTCTCTCTCTCACTGGGGATCCAATAGAATAGGTCCCTCCCTCTCACTGGGGATCCAATAGAATAGGTCTCTCCCTCTCACTGGGGATCCAATAGAATAGGTCTCTCCCTCTCACTGGGGATCCAATAGAATAGGTCTCTCTCTCTCACTGGGGATCCAATAGAATAGGTCTCTCTCTCTCACTGGGGATCCAATAGAATAGGTCCCTCCCTCTCACTGGGGATCCAATAGCATAGGTCCCTCCCTCTCACTGGGGATCCAATAGAATAGGTCTCTCTCTCTCACTGGGGATCCAATAGAATAGGTCTCTCCCTCTCACTGGGGATCCAATAGAATAGGTCTCTCCCTCTCACTGGGGATCCAATAGAATAGGTCTCTCTCTCTCACTGGGGATCCAATAGAATAGGTCTCTCCCTCTCACTGGGGATCCAATAGAATAGGTCCCTCCCTCTCACTGGGGATCCAATAGAATAGGTCCCTCTCTCTCACTGGGGATCCAATAGAATAGGTCCCTCCCTCTCACTGGGGATCCAATAGAACAGGTCTCTCTCTCTCACTGGGGATCCAATAGAATTAGGTCCCTCCCTCTCACTGGGGATCCAATAGAATAGGTCCCTCCCTCTCACTGGGGATCCAATAGAACAGGTCTCTCTCTCTCACTGGGGATCCAATAGAATTAGGTCCCTCCCTCTCACTGGGGATCCAATAGAATAGGTCTCTCTCTCTCACTGGGGATCCAATAGAATTAGGTCCCTCCCCCTCACTGGGGATCCAATAGAATAGGTCCCTCCCTCTCACTGGGGATCCAATAGAATAGGTCCCTCTCTCTCACTGGGGATCCAATAGAATAGGTCCCTCTCTCTCACTGGGGATCCAATAGAACAGAATAGGTCTCTCTCTCTCACTGGGGATCCAATAGAATAGATCCCTCCCTCTCACTGGGGATCCAATATAATAGAATAGGTCTCTCTCTCCCTCACTGGGGATCCAATAGAATAGAATAGGTCCCTCTCTCTCACTGGGGATCCAATAGAACAGAATAGGTCTCTCTCTCTCACTGGGGATCCAATAGAATAGGTCCCTCTCTCTCACTGGGGATCCAATAGAACAGAATAGGTCTCTCCCTCTCACTGGGGATCCAATAGAATAGGTCTCTCCCTCTCACTGGGGATCCAATAGAATAGGTCTCTCTCTCTCACTGGGGATCCAATAGAATAGGTCTCTCCCTCTCACTGGGGATCCAATAGAATAGGTCCCTCCCTCTCACTGGGGATCCAATAGAATAGGTCCCTCTCTCTCACTGGGGATCCAATAGAATAGGTCCCTCCCTCTCACTGGGGATCCAATAGAATAGGTCCCTCCCTCTCACTGGGGATCCAATAGAACAGGTCTCTCTCTCTCACTGGGGATCCAATAGAATTAGGTCCCTCCCTCTCACTGGGGATCCAATAGAATAGGTCCCTCCCTCTCACTGGGGATCCAATAGAACAGGTCTCTCTCTCTCACTGGGGATCCAATAGAATTAGGTCCCTCCCTCTCACTGGGGATCCAATAGAATAGGTCTCTCTCTCTCACTGGGGATCCAATATAATTAGGTCCCTCCCTCTCACTGGGGATCCAATAGAATAGGTCCCTCTCTCTCACTGGGGATCCAATAGAACAGAATAGGTCTCTCTCACTGGGGATCCAATAGAATAGGTCCCTCTCTCTCACTGGGGATCCAATAGAACAGAATAGGTCTCTCTCTCTCACTGGGGATCCAATAGAATAGATCCCTCCCTCTCACTGGGGATCCAATATAATAGAATAGGTCTCTCTCTCTCTCACTGGGGATCCAATAGAATAGAATAGGTCCCTCTCTCTCACTGGGGATCCAATAGAATAGGTCTCTCTCTATCACTGGGGATCCAATAGAATAGGTCCCTCTCTCTCACTGGGGATCCAATAGAACAGAATAGGTCTCTCTCTCTCACTGGGGATCCAATAGAATAGGTCCCTCCCTCTCATTGGGGATCCAATAGAACAGGTCTCTCTCTCTCACTGGGGATCCAATAGAATAGGTCCCTCCCTCTCATTGGGGATCCAATAGAATAGGTCTCTCTCTCTCACTGGGGATCCAATAGAATAGGTCTCTCTCTCTCACTGGGGATCCAATAGAATAGGTCCCTCTCTCACCGGGGATCCAATAGAATAGGTCCCTCTCTCTCACCAGGGATCCAATAGAATAGGTCCCTTTCTCTCACCGGGGATCCAATAGAATAGGTCCCTTTCTCTCACCGGGGATCCAATAGAATAGGTCCCTTTCTCTCACCGGGGATCCAATAGAATAGGTCTCTCTCACCGGGGATCCAATAGAACAGAATAGGTCTCTCTCTCTCTCTCCCTCTCTCACTAGGGAACCAATATAATAGGTCTCTCTCACCGGGGAACCAATAGAATAGGTCTCTCTCCCTCACCGGGGATCCAATAGAATAGGTCTCTCTCTCTCACCGGGGAACCAATAGAATAGGTCTCTCTCTCTCACCGGGGAACCAATAGAATAGGTCTCTCTCTCTCACCGTGGAAACCAATAGAATAGGTCTCTCTCTCTCACCGTGGAACCAATAGAATAGGTCTCTCTCTCTCTCACTAGGGAACCAATAGAATAGGTCTCTCTCTCTCACCGGGGATCCAATAGAATAGGTCTCTCTCTCTCACCGGGGAACCAATAGAATAGGTCTCTCTCACCGGGGAACCAATAGAATAGATCTCTCTCACCGGGGATCCAATAGAATAGGTCCCTTTCTCTCACCGGGGATCCAATAGAATAGGTCTCTCTCACCGGGGATCCAATAGAACAGAATAGGTCTCTCTCTCTCTCCCTCTCTCACTAGGGAACCAATATAATAGGTCTCTCTCACCGGGGAACCAATAGAATAAGTCTCTCTCCCTCACCGGGGATCCAATAGAATAGGTCTCTCTCTCTCACCGGGGAACCAATAGAATAGGTCTCTCTCTCTCACCGTGGAACCAATAGAATAGGTCTCTCTCTCTCACCGTGGAAACCAATAGAATAGGTCTCTCTCTCTCACCATGGAACCAATAGAATAGGTCTCTCTCTCTCTCACTAGGGAACCAATAGAATAGGTCTCTCTCTCTCACCGGGGATCCAATAGAATAGGTCTCTCTCTCTCACCGGGGAACCAATAGAATAGGTCTCTCTCACCGGGGAACCAATAGAATAGGTCTCTCTCACCGGGGAACCAATAGAATAGGTCTCTCTCTCTCACCGGGGAACCAATAGAATAGGTCTCTCTCTCTCACCGTGGAAACCAATAGAATAGGTCTCTCTCTCTCACCGTGGAACCAATAGAATAGGTCTCTCTCTCTCTCACTAGGGAACCAATAGAATAGGTCTCTCTCTCTCACCGGGGATCCAATAGAATAGGTCTCTCTCTCTCACCGGGGAACCAATAGAATAGGTCTCTCTCACCGGGGAACCAATAGAATAGGTCTCTCTCACCGGGGAACCAATAGAATAGGTCTCTCTCTCTCACCGGGGATCAATTAAAACAAGTGAGTCAGAGGATGTAGTGTGTGTGTGTCTCACCTAGGTAAGATCTTGTCTGGGAAGCGGTGTGTCTGGAACTGAGAGGCGAGGCCAGGTTTCTTCAGCTGCTCAAACAGCCCAATCAGGTTGTGAGAGTACAGCTGGAAGGTCTTTCCTGTGATCACATATGAAACAAGTTAGCATCACATTATAAGACTAACACTGATAAGTCCCAAATGGCACCCTATTCCCTATTTAGGTCACAGACACTGTGTCCTTCCTGGGGCCACAGACACTGTGTCCTTCCTGGGGCCACAGAGACTGTGTCCTTCCTGGGGCCACAGACACTGTCCTTCCTGGGGCCACAGACACTGTGTCCTTCCTGGGGCCACAGACACTGTGTCCTTCCTGGGGCCACAGACACTGTGTCCTTCCTGGGGCCACAGACACTGTGTCCTTCCTGGGGCCACAGACACTGTGTCCTTCCTGGGGTCACAGACACTGTGTCCTTCCTGGGGTCACAGACACTGTGTCCTTCCTGGGGTCACAGACACTGTGTCCTTCCTGGGGTCACAGACACTGTGTCCTTCCTGGGGTCACAGACACTGTGTCCTTCCTGGGGTCACAGACATCTCTTACAGTGTTTTTACGACACCCCATAATAGTGGAACAAACCAAAGACGACACTAAGATGGATTGAAGGATGGAAAGAGGATATACGGCAGAAACATGCTATTTACAAGTGTAGCTGTATGAAACATGCTATTTACAAGTGTAGCTGTATGAAACATGCTATTTACAAGTGTAGATGTATGAAACATGCTAAAAACATGCTATTTACAAGTGTAGATGTATGAAACATGCTATTTACAAGTGTAGCTGTATGAAACATGCTATTTACAAGTGTAGATGTATTTACAAGTGTAGATGTATGAAACATGCTATTTACAAGTGTAGATGTATGAAACATGCTATTTACAAGTGTAGATGTATGAAACATGCTATTTACAAGTGTAGATGTATGAAACATGCTATTTACAAGTGTAGATGTATGAAACATGCTACAAGTGTAGATGTATGAAACATGCTATTTACAAGTGTAGATGTATGAAACATGCTATTTTAGATGTATGAAAATGTGTAGATGTATGAAACATGCTAGAAACATGCTATTTACAAGTGTAGCTGTATGAAACATGCTAGAAACATGCTATTTACAAGTGTAGATGTATGAAACATGCTAGAAACATGCTATTTACAAGTGTAGCTGTATGAAACATGCTATTTACAAGTGTAGATGTATGAAACATGCTAGAAACATGCTATTTACAAGTGTAGCTGTATGAAACATGCTATTTAGAAACATGCTATTTACAAGTGTAGCTGTATGAAACATGCTATTTACAAAACATGAAACATGCTAGAAACATGCTATTTACAAGTGTAGCTGTATGAAACATGCTATTTACAAGTGTAGATGTATGAAACATGCTAGAAACATGCTATTTACAAGTGTAGCTGTATGAAACATGCTATTTACAAGTGTAGATGTATGAAACATGCTAGAAACATGCTATTTACAAGTGTAGATGTATGAAACATGCTAGAAACATGCTATTTACAAGTGTAGATGTATGAAACATGCTAGAAACATGCTATTTACAAGTGTAGATGTATGAAACATGCTAGAAACATGCTATTTACAAGTGTAGATGTATGAAACATGCTAGAAACATGCTATTTACAAGTGTAGATGTATGAAACATGCTAGAAACATGCTATTTACAAGTGTAGATGTATGAAACATGCTAGAAACATGCTATTTACAAGTGTAGATGTATGAAACATGCTAGAAACATGCTATTTACAAGTGTAGCTGTATGAAACATGCTATTTACAAGTGTAGCTGTATGAAACATGCTAGAAACATGCTATTTACAAGTGTAGATGTATGAAACATGCTAGAAACATGCTATTTACAAGTGTAGATGTATGAAACATGCTAGAAACATGCTATTTACAAGTGTAGATGTATGAAACATGCTGGAAACATGCTATTTACAAGTGTAGCTGTATGAAACATGCTAGAAACATGCTATTTACAAGTGTAGATGTATGAAACATGCTATTTACAAGTGTAGATGTATGAAACATGCTATTTACAAGTGTAGCTGTATGAAACATGCTATTTACAAGTGTAGCTGTATGAAACATGCTAGAAACATGCTATTTACAAGTGTAGCTGTATGAAACATGCTAGAAACATGCTATTTACAAGTGTAGCTGTATGAAACATGCTAGAAACATGCTATTTACAAGTGTAGCTGTATGAAACATGCTAGAAACATGCTATTTACAAGTGTAGCTGTATGAAACATGCTAGAAACATGCTATTTACAAGTGTAGATGTATGAAACATGCTAGAAACATGCTATTTACAAGTGTAGATGTATGAAACATGCTAGAAACATGCTATTTACAAGTGTAGATGTATGAAACATGCTAGAAACATGCTATTTACAAGTGTAGATGTATGAAACATGCTAGAAACATGCTATTTACATGTGTAGATGTATGAAACATGCTAGAAACATGCTATTTACAAGTGTAGATGTATTCATCACCAACAGAAAATTAGTTTTAAGGAGCCAGCGTGAAATTATATGCACTTTAATCTTAACGTACAGGGCTAGACGGGAGCTAGCTTGGTGTTTCGATAGGGGTAAAGGGTTACAACATTTTGTAACTTTCCCAAAATATCCAGGTTGGAGGATTCCTGGACTTCCTGTTTATCCCATTCTAATCCCAGGAATCTCCAAACTGGGATTTCTGGAAAACATGGGAATTTTGAGAAATGTACATTTTTTGTGTGTTATTTTTCACACCATTTTTGTGATATCCAATTGCAAGTTATGATCTTGTCTCGTCGCTGCAACTCCCCAACAGACAGAGAGACAGAGAGAGACAGAGAGAGACAGAGAGAGAAAGAGAGAGACAGAGAGAGACAGAGAAAGACAGAGAGGAAAGAGAGAGAGAGGCGAAGGTCAAGACATGCGTCCTCCGAAAGATGAACCTGCCAATGTCGCACTGCTTCTTAACACACTACTCATTTAACCCGGGAAGTCGCTGTGGCAATGTGAAGGTGGAAACACCGTTTGACTGACGACCGAAGTCAGCTTGCAGATGCCTGGCTTTCCACAAGGAGTCGCTAGAGCGTCATGAGCCAAGGAAAAAACCCCGCCGGTCAAACCCTCCCCTAACCCGGACGGTGGGATCGAACCCCAGGCTGTAGTGGCGCCTCAGCACTGCGATGACTCAGAATGCTGTGCCACTCAGGAGGCCAGAATTTTTAGAAACTTAATGTAATTTTGCAACTCTTGTTATGGGTAAAATACAATACAGGGTTGTAACTGTGACAATGATGGTGATTACCTTCTGATGAAGCCGGTTAGTAGAATACCAAAATCAAGCCAGACCAGAGAAGAGAGCAGAGGAGAGGTGAGAAAGGAGGGACAGAGTCCAAGAGGAAGAGAGGACAAGAAATCAGAGATTACATTTACTCTGAGCCGAGGCATAGGCCTACTTTAAAAACTTTATGGTAGGCTACACAACGGTACAATTAAGTTTACCTAGTAGTAATTTACAATAGGTAAGAAACGCTTACTTTCACTTTCTTACAACAGAGCGGCGTGGAGAGAAAATTAAACAGTGGGTAAAACACAGATATAGCACACATGGTACAGAGTAGAGGCCTTCACGGGCCCATAAAAGAAATGAACCTGGGGCTTTCCCCTCCAGACCCAATATGCATAATTACTATAAATGTTTTATACAGAAACCCCGTTCCCAACGGACAACGAGGGTCCGTTCCAGTATAGACCAGGTCGGATGTGAGAGAGATTTGTGAGGGAAGAGGGAAGCAGCTGAGATGGAGGAGTAGAGAGTGGGAAGTTGGGGAAGATGGGAGGAAAAGTGGTGAAGCTGGGGTCGTGCTGTGAGATGGAGGAAGTAGAAAGTGGTGAAGCTGGGGTCGTGCTGTGAGATGGGAGGAAGTAGAGAGTGGTGAAGTTGGGGTCGTGCTGTGAGATGGGAGGAAGTAGAGAGTGGTGAAGCTGGGGTCGTGCTGTGAGATGGAAGGAAGTAGAGAGTGGTGAAGCTGGGGTCGTGCTGTGCATTTAAGCTACTGTGAGTGTGAGCAAGTGACACGAGGAACAAGGGGGGGGGGAAGACAGCAACAGAGCCAACTTACGCTATCGCTACCATAGCTAGGTTATTTATCATGCAATATTACATAGTACCTGTCTTGCCTGGATCAAACTGGGAGAAGCTAGTTAAGCTAACTAGCTAGCTAGGCTAATTGAGGTTGCATGTACTTTCTGGTCCTACACAGTTACAAACAACGACTCCATTCAGAATATAAAGTACCAGTATACCTGTTGGCTCTTAGTCGTTGAAGCCTAACTTTTAAATTCCATAATTTAAATTCCATCGTCCATTGATTTAGATACCTCTTAACTTTTGCACCAAACGGAGGCTCTATGATTGTAGTATGACTTTTGATTGACCAAGAAAACATCACACGTGCCACTCTCGTGAAACGCAAGAGTAGCGGCATAAATGACACATACCCATGAGAAACAGATCCGATCCAGACCAGTGATATTATTAACAATTCTGTATCCGGATCCGCTCGGGTACCGGATCGGGTCTCGGGTACCGGATCCGCTCGGGTACCGGATCGGGTCTCGGGTACCGGATCGGGTCTCGGGTACCGGATCGGGTCTCGAGTACAGGTGGATGTGTGAAGACCTCTAGTACAGATGAGCTATATACAGTTGAAGTCGGAAGTTTACATACACCTTAGCCAAATACATTTAAACTCCGTTTCACAATTGCTGACATTTAATCCGAGTAAAGATTCCCTGTCTTATGTCAGTTAGGATCACCACTTTATTTTAAGAATGTGAAATGTCAGAATAATAGTAGAAAGAATGATTTATTTCAGCTTTTATTAATTTCATCACATTCCCAGTGGGTCAGAAGTTTACATACACTAAATTAGTATTTGGTAGCATTGCCTTTAAACTGCTTAACTTGGGTCAAACATTTTGGGTAGCATTCCACAAGCTTCCCACAATAAATTGGGTGAATTTTGGCCCATTCCACCTGACAGAGCTGGTGCAACTGAGTCAGGTTTGTGGGCCTCCTTGCTCGCACAAATTTTCAGTTCTGCCCACACATTTTCTATGGGATTGAGGTCAGGGCTTTGTGATGGCCAATCCAATACCTTGGCTTTGTTGCTGTTGTCCTGAAGCCATTTCGCCACAACTTTGAAAGTATGCTTGGGATCAATGTCCATTTGGAAGAACCATTTGCAACCAAGCTTTAACTTCCTGACAGATGTCTTGAGATGTTGCTTCAATATATCCACATAATTTTCCTCTTCCCTCATGATGCCATCTATATTGTGAAGTACACCAGTCCCTCCTGCACAAAGCACCCCCACAACATGATGCTGCCCCCCCGTGCTTCACGGTTGGGATGTTGTTCTTTGACTTGCAAGCCTCCCCCTTTTCCCTCCAAACATAACGATGGTCATTATGGCCAAACAGTTCTATTTTTGTTTCATCAGACCAGAGGACATTTCTCCAAAAAGTATGATCTTTGCCCCCCCCCATGTGCAGTTGCAAACCGTAGTCTGGCTTTTTTATGGCGGTTTATCAGCAGTGGCTTCTTCCTTGCTGAGCGGCCTTTCAGGTTATGTCGATATAGGACTCGTTTTACTGTGGATATAGATACTTGTACCTGTTTCCTCCAGCATCTTCACAAGGTCCTTTGCTGTTGTTCTGGTATTGAGTTGCACTTTTCGCACCAAAGTACGTTCATCTCTAGGAAACAGAGCGTGTCTCCTTCCTGAGCGGTATGACGGCTGCATGGTCCCATGGTGTTTATACTTAAGTACTATTGTTTGTACAGATGAACATGGTGCCTTCGGGAGTTTGGGAATTGCTCCCAAGGATGAACCAGACTCGCGGAGGTCTACAATTTGTTTTCTGAGGTCTTGGCTGATTTCTTTTGATTTTCCCATGATGTCAAGCAAAGAGACACTAAGTTTGAAGGTAGGCCTTGAAATACATCCACAGGTACACCTCCAATTGACTCAAATTCTGTCAATTAGCCTACCAGAAGCTTCTAAAGCCATTACATTATTTTCTGGAATTTTCCAAGCTGTTTAAAGGCACAATCAACTTAGTGTATGTAAACTTCTGACCCACTGGAATTGTGATACAGTGAATTATAAGTGAAATAATCTGTCTGTAAACAATTGTTGGAAAAATTACTTGTGTCATGCACGAATTAGATGTCCTAACCGACTTGCCCAGATTATAGTTTGTTAACAAGAAATGTTTGGAGTGGTTGAAAAACGAGTTTTATTGACTCCAACCTAAGTGTATGTAAACTTCTGACATCAACTGTACATTGGGACATGCATAAACTAACTACAATGAGTCTTTCTCAGAGAAAGTGGTTCAACTCTACTTTCAGGTCTTGCACTATATATACAAGAGTATGTGGACACCCTTTTAAATTAGTGGATTCGGCCATTTCAGCCACAATCGTTGCTGGCAGGTGTATAAAATCGAGCACACAGCCATGCAATCTCCACAGACAAACATTGGCAGTAGAATGGCCTTACTGAAGAGATCAGTGACATTCCTTTCCTATCAAGTCAGTTCATCAAATGTCTGCCCTGCTAGATCTACCCCCCCCCGGTCAACTGTAAGTGATGTTATTGTGAAGTGGAAACGTCTAGGAGCAACAACGGCTCAGCCGCAAAGTGGTAGGCCACACAAGCTCTCAGAACGGGGCCGCCGAACGCTGAAGAGCGTAAACATATCATCTGTCCTTGGTTGCAACACTGTTTGTCAGGAGCTTCATGAAATGGGTTTTCATGGCCGAGCAGCCGCACACAAGCCTAAGATCACCATGTGCAATGCCAAGTGTCGGCTGGAATTGTGTAAAGCTCGCCGCCATTTGGACTCTTAAGCAGTGGAAATGCGTTCTCTTCACCACCTGGCAGTCCAACAAATTAATCTGGGTTTGGCGGGTGTCAGGAGAAATGGTACCTGGCCCAATGCAGTGCCAACTGTCAAGTTTGGTGGGGGAGGAATTAACTGTATCTGTCTGTATCTGTCTTGTTTTCCATGGTTTGGGCAAGGCCCCTTAGTTCCAGTGAAGGGAAATATTAATGCTACACTATACAATGACAATCTAGATGAATCTGTGCATCCAACTTTCTAGCAACATTTTGGGGAAGGCCCTTTCCTGTTTCAGCATGACAACGTCCCTGTGCATAAAGCGAGGTCCATACAGAAATGGTTTGTTGAGATCGGTGTGGAAGAACTTAACTGGCCTGCACAGAACCCTGACCTCAACCCCATTGAACACCTTTGGGATGAATAGGAACCAGGCCTAATCTCCCAAACATCAGTGTCCGACCTCACTAATGCTCTTGCGGCTGAATGGAAGCAAGTCCCCGCAGCAATGTTCCAACATCTAGTGGAAAGCCTTCCTAGAAGAGTGGAGGCTGTTATAGCAGCAATGTTCCAACATCTAGTGGAAAGCCTTCCCAGAAGGGTGGAGGCTGTTATAGCAGCAATGTTCCAACATCTAGTGGAAAGCCTTCCCAGAAGAGTGGAGGCTGTTATAGCAGCAATGTTCCTACATCTAGTGGAAAGTCTTCCCAGAAAAGTGGAGGCTGTTATAGCAGCAATGTTCCAACATCTAGTGGAAAGTCTTCCCAGAAGAGTGGAGGCTGTTTTAGCAGCAATGTTCCAACATCTAGTGGAATGCCTTCCCAGAAGAGTGGAGGCTGTTATAGCAGCAAAGGGGGGGACCAACTCCATATTATAATGGCCACGATTTTGGAATGAGATGTTAAGATGAGTAGGTGTCCACATACTTTTGGTCATGAGGTGTATCATCGGCCCAAACTATCTACATTTCTACAGCAACCAGGAGTCTTCACAACCACTGGCCAATATAAAACGCCATATTTATTCCACACAGCAGTAGGCCATAAAGACAGGACTCACAATAATATGCAGTCAAGCACTTATTATAAAAGGGGTTTTTATCCAAAGGCTTCTAAACATCCTGCTACTTTGGCGTCTATAGATAGCTATGAGGTGATTGTATTTACGGTATGGTGTGTAGATGCCAGGTAATGGCATTGCTCCTGTGGAATAGTTATGAGGTAATGGTATTTCCAGTCAGATAACAGCAAAACAAAGCTGCAGGTTATCATGGCACCATCTCCAGCAGCTGGCTGTGATTGATACCGCCTCTCAAGACTGCAGTACACCAGGTTGTTGTTGATACCCTACTGACTCACCTGACCGAGACAGCAGGTTGTTGTTGATACCTGTCCTACTGACTCACCTGACAGAGACACCAGGTTGTTGTTGATACCTGTATCTGTCCTACGGACTCACCTAACAGAGACACCAGGTTGTTGTTGATACCTGTCCTACTGACTCACCTAACCGAGACAGCAGGTTGTTGTTGATACCTGTCCTACTGACTCACCTGACCGAGACATCAGGTTGTTGTTGATACCTGTCCTACTGACTCACCTAACAGAGACAGCAGGTTGTTGTTGATACCTGTATCTGTCCTACGGACTCACCTGACCGAGACAGCAGGTTGTTGTTGATACCTGTATCTGTCCTACGGACTCACCTGACCGAGACAGCAGGTTGTTGTTGATACCTGTCCTACTGACTCACCTAACAGAGACACCAGGTTGTTGTTGATACCTGTCCTACTGACTCACCTGACCGAGACAGCAGGTTGTTGTTGATACCTGTCCTACTGACTCACCTAACAGAGACATCAGGTTGTTGTTGATACCTGTCCTACTGACTCACCTGACAGAGACACCAGGTTGTTGTTGATACCTGTCCTACTGACTCACCTAACCGAGACAGCAGATTATTGTTGATACTTGTATCTGTCCTACTGACTCACCTAACAGAGACATCAGGTTGTTGTTGATACCTGTCCTACTGACTCACCTGCCAGGGACATCAGGTTGTTGTTGATGATGTAGAGCCAGGTACACTTCCTGGGGAACAGCTAGAAGGGGAACATAACACAATAAAGGACATTCAATACTCACTGTTGAAATAGACCAATTCGGCAGTAGACAGCACACTATTTCACCGATTCAGATCTACAGTAACTAAGAGGTAGAAATGTTTATAGCTATATTTATTAAGGATGGGGCATCTTTCCCTTTCAAGACGATTCGTATCTAGCTCGATACATGGGCTCCGATACGATACAGGAACGACACGTTTTAGTTTGAAACGGCTATGACCATAGCCAATGAATATATAGCAAAATTTTGTCTTTCGCCTCCCATCTCCAAATCAAATGGTTTTGACAAGTTTTCTTTACAGAGTGATCTTCTCTTCGACCATACAGTGTGCCTCACCAAAAGTAATCGCTGTTCTCGTCATGACATTATCAACTTTTACCCTGTGCAGTGGGGAGAACAAGTACTTGATACACTGCCGATTTTGCAGGCTTTCCTACTTACAAAGCATGTAGAGGTCTGTAATTTTTTATCAAATCGGTACAGTTCAACTGTGAGAGACGGAATCTAAAACAAAAATCCTGAAAATCACATTGTATGATTTTTAAGTAATTAATTAGCATTTTATTGCATGACATAAGTATTTGATACATCAGAAAAGCAGAACTTAATATTTGGTACAGAAACCTTTGTTTGCAATTACAGAGATCATACGTTTCCTGTAGTTCTTGACCAGGTTTGCACACACTGCAGCAGGGATTTTGGCCCACTCCTCCATACAGACCTTCTCAAAATCCTTCAGGTTTCTGGGCTGTCGCTGGGCAATACGGACTTTCAGCTCCCTCCAAAGATGTTCTATTGGGTTCAGGTCTGGAGACTGGCTAGGCCACTCCAGGACCTTGAGATGCTTCTTACGGAGTCATTCCTTAGTTGCCCTGGCTGTGTGTTTCAGGTCGTTGTTATGCTGGAAGACCCAGCCACGACCAATCTTCAATGCTCTTACTGAGGGAAGGAGGTTCTTGCGATACATGGCCCCATCCATCCTCCCGTCAATACGGTGCAGTCGTCCTGTCCCCTTTGCAGAAAAGCATCCCCGAAGAATGATGTTTCCACCTCCATGCTTCACGGTTGGGATGGTGTTCTTGGGGTTGTACTCATCCTTCTTTTTCCTCCAAACATGGCGAGTGGAGTTTAGACCAAAAAGCCCTATTTTTGTCTCATCAGACCAGATGAACTTCTCCCATTCCTCCTCTGGATCATTGTTAGAGGAAATTATATTTGAAATTATTAATTATGTATACATTATTGATTAGAACCATTTATTATAATACTATTATGAGTTCTTGGTTAAGCTGTTACTGAAAATGTAAGCAGAACTAATTAATTGTCTGTGCCTCTTGGGAAGGTTAAGGGGGAGAAAAAGCTTTTCAGACAAGATAAGAATGTTTGGGTTATGTTCCATTGGTGAGAGAAAAGTATATATTTTAGACAGATTGGAATGTCTGGTTTATGAGGGGAGTAGAAAGCATCTCCGGACCTAAACAAAAAAACAACGGGGCTATCGTGGGAAACTGATGATGTCATTTTGAGTTTATAACCTGTGGAAATCTGTGTATGTAGTTAGTACTCTCTGGAATTAAACGCTCTTACCTGGCTTTTAAGACTGGTCTCGATCTACTTCATGCATAATTAATGAACTTACACATCATTAATGAATTAGAAACGAGTGCGAAATTGGTTTTGGCAATTAAAACATAAAGGAATTTAGAATTCCTCTATCAATCATCCAGATGGTCATTGGCAAACTTCAGACGGGCCTGGACATGTGCTGGCTTGAGCAGGGGGACCGTGCGTGCGCTGCAGGATTTTAATCCATGACGGCGTAGTGTGTTACTAATGGTTTTCTTTGAGAATGTGGTCCCAGCTCTCTTCAGGTCATTGACCAGGAATCACCTTCCTCATGATCATTGATGCCCTACGAGGTGAGATCTTGCATGGAGCTCAAGACCGAGGGTGATTGACCGTCATCTTGACATCTTGTCATCTTCCACTTTATAATAATTGAGCCAACAGTTGTTGCCTTCTCACCAAGCTGCTTGCCTATTGTCCTATTGCCCATCCTAGCCTTGTGCAGGTCTACAATTTTATCCCTTATGTCCTAACACAGCTCTCTGGTCTTGGCCATTGTGGAGAGGTTGGAGTCTGTTTGATTGAGTGTGTAGACAGGTGAATATAGGTAATGAGTGGAGAACAGGAGGGCTTCTTAAAGAAAAACTAACAGGTCTGTGAGAGCCAGAATTCTTACTGGTTGGTAGGTAATCAAATACTTATTCCATGCAATAAAATGCTAATTAATTACTTAAAAATCATACAATGTGATTTTCAGGATTTTTGTTTTAGATTCCGTCTCTCACAGTTGAAGTGTACGTATGATAAAAATTACAGACCTCTACATGCTTTGTAAGTAGGAAAACCTGCAAAATCGGCAGTGTATCAAATACTTGTTCTCCCCACTGTATATCTAAAAATGACCATAATTATTTACAGAGTATAGAAAACATTAGGAACACCTGCTCTTTCCATGACGTAGACTGACCAGGTGAATCCAGGTGAAAGCTATGATCCCTTATTTATGTCACTAGTTAAATCCACTTCTATCAGTGTAGATGAAGGGGAGGAGACATGTAGATGAAGGGGAGGAGACATGTAGATGAAGGGGAGGAGACGTGTAGCTGAAGGGGAGGAGACGTGTAGCTGAAGGGGAGGAGACGTGTAGCTGAAGGGGAGGAGACGTGTAGCTGAAGGGGAGGAGACGTGTAGCTGAAGGGGAGGAGGGAGCTGAAGGGGACGTGTAGCTGAAGGGGAGGAGACGTGTAGCTGAAGGGGAGGAGACGTGTAGCTGAAGGGGAGGAGACGTGTAGCTGAAGGGGAGGAGACGTGTAGCTGAAGGGGAGGAGACGTGTAGCTGAAGGGGAGGAGACGTGTAGCTGAAGGGGAGGAGACGTGTAGATGAAGGGGAGGAGACGTGTAGCTGAAGGGGAGGAGACGTGTAGCTGAAGGGGAGGAGACGTGTAGCTGAAGGGGAGGAGACGTGTAGCTGAAGGGGAGGAGACGTGTAGATGAAGGGGAGGAGACGTGTAGCTGAAGGGGAGGAGACATGTAGATGAAGGGGAGGAGACATGTAGATGAAGGGGAGGAGACATGTAGGTGAAGGGGAGGAGACATGTAGATGAAGGGGAGGAGACATGTAGATGAAGGGGAGGAGACCGGTTCATTAAAGAATCATTTTTTAAAACAATTGTGAATGTGTGCCATTCAGAGGGTGAATGGGCAAGACAACATATTGAAGTGCCTTTGAATGGGTTACGGTAGTAGGTGCACCGGTCAAGAACTGCAACACAGTGGTGGGAAAAGTACAACAGTTTCAAAAAGGATCCCTTAAGGATCCCTTAAAGATCCCTTAATAGAAATGACTCAAGTGAAAGTCACCCAGTAAAATACTACTTGAGTAAAAATCTAAAAGTACTTGGTTTTAAATATACTTAAGTATCAAAAGTAAAAGTACAAGTATAAACCATTTCAAATCCCTATATATATATTAAACAAACCAGACGGTACAATTTTCTGTATATTTAAAAAATAATTATTGACAGATAGCCAGGGCACACCAACATAATTTACAAATGAAGCATTTGTGTTTAATGAGTCCTTCAGATAAGAGGCAGTAGGGATGACTAGGGTTGTTCTCTTGAATTGGACCATTTTCGTGTCAAATGTAACGAGTACTTTTGGGTGTCAGGGAAAATGTATGGAGTAAAAAATACATTTATTTTCTTTAGGAATGCAGTGAAGTAAAAGTAAAAGTTGGCAAAAATATAAATAGTGAGGTACAGATACCCCCCAAAAAACGACAGAAGTTGTAATTTAAAGTATTTTTACTGAAGTATTTTCCACCACTGCTGCAATACTATAACCAAATTACACACACTACCGTAAACACACACTACCGTAAAACACACACTACCGTAAACACACACTACCGTAAAACACACACTACCGTAAAACACACACTACCGTAAAACACACACTACCGTAAAACACACACTACCGTAAAACACACACTACCGTAAAACACACACTACCGTAAAACACACACTACCGTAAACACACACTACCGTAAACACACACACACACTACCGTAAAACACACACTACCGTAAAACACACACTACCGTAAAACACACACTACCGTAAAACACACACTACCGTAAAACACACACTACCGTAAAACACACACTACCGTAAAACACACACTACCGTAAAACACACACTACCGTAAAACACACACTACCGTAAGAAACACACACTACCGTAAAACACACACTACCGTAAGATACACACACTACCGTAAGATACACACACTACCGTAAGATACACACACTACCGTAAGATACACACACTACCGTAAGATACACACACTACCGTAAAACACACACTACCGTAAAACACACACTACCGTAAAACACACACGACCGTAAGATACACACGACCGTAAGATACACACTACCGTAAGATACACACTACCGTAAGATACACACTACCGTAAGATACACACTACCGTAAAACACACACGACCGTAAGATACACACGACCGTAAGATACACACGACCGTAAGATACACACGACCGTAAGATACACACGACCGTAAGATACACACGACCGTAAAACACACACGACCGTAAAACACACACGACCGTAAAACACACACTACCGTAAAACACACACTACCGTAAAACACACACTACCGTAAAACACACACTACCGTAAAACACACACTACCGTAAGATACACACTACCGTAAGATACACACTACCGTAAGATACACACGACCGTAAGATACACACGACCGTAAGATACACACGACCGTAAGATACACACTACCGTAAAACACACACGACCGTAAGATACACACTACCGTAAAACACACACGACCGTAAGATACACACTACCGTAAAACACACACTACCGTAAGATACACACTACCGTAAAACACACACGACCGTAAAACACACACTACCGTAAAACACACACTACCGTAAGATACACACTACCGTAAAATACACACGACCGTAAGATACACACTACCGTAAAACACACACTACCGTAAAACACACACTACCGTAAGATACACACTACCGTAAACACACACTACCGTAAAAACACACGACCGTAAAACACACACTACCGTAAAACACACACTACCGTAAGATACACACTACCGTAAAATACACACGACCGTAAGATACACACTACCGTAAAATACACACTACCGTAAAACACACACGACCGTAAGATACACACGACCGTAAGATACACACAACTGTTCAAAAGTTTGGGGTCACTTAGAAATGTCCTTGTTTTTGAAAGAAAAATCTTTTTTTTTTTTTGTCTACTAAAATAACATCAAATTGATCAGCAATACAGTGTAGACATTGTTAATGTTGTAAAATTATTTCTAAGTGACCCCAAACGGTAGTGTAGGTTGTCACCCCAACTAATAAAGCCTAATATCACCCGGGGTTTTGTCAAGAGAGAACCTGAACCCGATGGGCAGTCTGGGTGAGAAGGAGTCCTCTGACTATCTGTTCAACAAGTCTCAGGAGATTGAGCCTCGCAACTGCAAGCAGCCGCCACGATTCGTAAGATTAATTTATACGTATCGTCCGTCAGGGTGATGATCAGTTCTATATCAAAAAAAAAAAATGGAGCAGGAAGATGAAAAGCAACGAGAAACATTTTTAAATTGGAATTTCAGATGACTTCAAATGCTCACACAGACTTTTCCCCATTCGGTCAAACCAAAAAATGCCTTTTATTACCAACACGTTATTGTAAACACATCGTTCGTGGCCGGTGTTTGCAGACTTTTATTTTTTGTGCAGTTTTGTCCTGCACGCAAAATGATTTGTAGATCAACGACTGTCAACAGCTTTACATGCAGTTAGCACACTGAAGGAGAGGACTCATCAGTTATTTCTGAAGGTTATGTCATATACGAGCTAAACCTTTTTTTAGTGAACCGGCGATTCTTAACGGTTTCAAAACATTGTCTGACCGACGCACGCTACATTTGGATCGGTTTTGGGAATACTTAAACATTAGGAATCGGGGACCGATGCGTATCGGGTGAATCGTTCCTTCCCTAATATTTCTTAGTGCTGTGCCTAACACCGTATTAAAGACTACAGACGATAATATGTGTTATCAGTTTGGTCCTATATACGTTTATGGTTACTAGTTTTATTCGTGTCAAAGCGAAGTTATCCTCGACATGTTAACCCATGTGTTCCTACCTGTTCCATGGTGGCTTCATGCAGCTCATTCAGGTTGAGGGTATAGATCCCATCCTCCGTCCCAAATATAAGGTACTGGTCTGGAAAACAGTAGAAACATATCGAATTGTCTGTGACACATATTCATTCTCTCTAACACGTGTGTGTGCGTGTGTACAGTAGTTTGTGTGTGTGTACAGTAGTGTGTGTGTGTGTGTGTGTGTGTGTGTGTGTGTGTGTGTGTGTGTGTGTGTGTGTGTGTGTGTGTGTGTGTGTGTGTGTGTGTGTGTGTGTGTGTGTGTGTGTGTGTGTGTGTGTGTGTGTGTGTGTGTGTGTGTGTGTGTACAGTAGTGTGTGAATGTGTACAGTAGTGTGTGTGAATGTGTACAGTAGTGTGTGTGTGTGTGTGTGTGTGTGTGTGTGTGTGTGTGTGTGTGTGTGTGTGTGTGTGTGTGTGTGTGTGTGTGTGTGTGTGTGTGTGTGTACAGTAGTGTGTGTGTTACCTTTGGTATCTGGGTGTATCCACGACGTGGCACAGTTGATTTTCAGTGGACAACCATCAAACACTTTGGAGAAACAGGCTCCCATCTAGAGTAGTGATGACACAAATATCAACAAACTGGAGATCAGAGAGAGTTCACCACCCAAAGTTGGTCTGGAAGATGGTAACCAGAGACAACATTCTGACCAGAGTAACCACAGACAACATTCTGACCAGAGTAACCACAGACAACATTCTGACCACAGACAACATTCTGACGAGAGTAACCATAGACGTCATTCTGACCACAGACAACATTGTAACCAGAGACAACATTCTGACCAGAGTAACCAGAGACAACATTCTGACCAGAGTAACCAGAGACAACATTCTGACCAGAGACAACATTCTGACCAGAGTAACCAGACGACATTCTGACCAGAGACAACATTCTGACCAGAGACAACATTCTGACCAGAGTAACCACAGACAACATTCTGACCAGAGTAACCACAGACGACATTCTGACCAGAGTAACCACAGACGACATTCTGACCAGAGACAACATTCTGACCAGAGCAACCACAGACAACATTCTGACCAGAGACAACATTCTGAACAGAGACAACATTCTGACCAGAGCAACCACAGACAACATTCTGACCAGAGACAACATTCTGACCAGAGCAACCACAGACAACATTCTGACCAGAGACAACATTCTGACCACAGACAACATTCTGACCACAGACAACATTCTGACCACAGACAACATTCTGACCAGAGACAACATTCTGACCAGAGACAACATACTGACCAGAGTAACCACAGACAACATTCTGACCAGAGACAACATTCTGAACAGAGACAACATTCTGACCAGAGCAACCACAGACGACATTCTGACCAGAGACAACATTCTGAACAGAGACAACATTCTGACCAGAGCAACCACAGACGACATTCTGACCAGAGACAACATTCTGACCAGAGACAACATTCTGAACAGAGACAACATTCTGACCAGAGACAACATTCTGACCAGAGACAACATTCTGACCAGAGACAACATTCTGACCAGAGACAACATTCTGACCAGAGACAACATTCTGACCAGAGACGACATTCTGACCAGAGACGACATTCTGACCAGAGACGACATTCTGAACAGAGACGACATTCTGAACAGAGACGACATTCTGAACAGAGACAACATTCTGACGAGAGTAACCATAGACGTCATTCTGACCACAGACATTCTGACCAGAGACGACATTCTGACCAGAGTAACCAGAGATGAAATTCTGACCAGAGTAACCACAGACAACATTCTGACCAGAGACAACATTCTGACCACAGACAACATTCTGACCACAGACAACATTCTGACCACAGACAACATTCTGACCAGAGTAACCACAGACAACATTCTGACCAGAGACAACATTCTGACCAGAGCAACCACAGACGACATTCTGACCAGAGACAACATTCTGACCAGAGACAACATTCTGACCAGAGACAACATTCTGACCAGAGTAACCACAGACGTCATTCTGACCACAGACGTCATTCTGACCAGACGTCATTCTGACCAGACGTCATTCTGACCAGAGACGACATTCTGACCAGAGACGACCAGCAACCAGAGACGACCAGCCGCACAGCAACCAGAGACGACCAACAACCAGAGACGACCAGCAACCAAAGACGACCAGCAACCAGAGACGACCAGCAACCAGAGACGACCAGCAACCAGAGACGACCAGCAACCAGAGACGACCAGCAACCAGAGACGACCAGCAACCAGAGACGACCAGCAACCAGAGACGACCAGCAACCAGAGACGACCAGCAACCAGAGACGACCAGCTGCACAGTTGGAGTCGGTTCAGTCTAACCAGACTACATAAATCATCATATCAATACATCAGACATAGTTTAAACCATCCACCAGGAAGGAATGTGTTCTGCTGGGGGTACAATGGAGCTAAATAAAAAAAGATCATGAAGGACAACAACCACCCACAAGCCACTGCTTGTTCCCCCCGCTATCATCCAGAAGGCGAGGTCAGTACAGGTGCATCAAAGCAGGGACAGAGAAACTAATAAACAGCTTCTATCTCAAGGCCATCAGACTGTTAAACAATCACCACGAACACAGAGAGGCTGCTGCCTACAGACAGCCATGAAATCATTGGACACTAACAAATGCATTTTATACCATCTATTGCATCTCATCTATGCCGGTCAGTCATTGCTCATCCATATATTTATATCTACATATTCTTATTCCATCCCTTTACCTAGATTTGTGTGTATTAGGTAGTTGTGGAATTGTTAGATATTACTGCACTGGTGGAACTAGAAGCACAAGCATTTCACTACACTCACAATAACATCTGCTAACCATGTGACCAATAACATCTGCTAACCATGTGACCAACAACATCTGCTAACCATGTGACCAACAACATCTGCTAACCATGTGACCAACAACATCTGCTAACCATGTGTATGTGACCAATAACATCTGCTAACCATGTGTATGTGACCAATAACATCTGCTAACCATGTGTATGTGACCAATAACATCTGCTAACCATGTGACCAATAACATCTGCTAACCATGTGACCAATAACATCTGCTAACCATGTGTATGTGACCAATAACATCTGCTAACCACGTGTATGTGACCAATAACATCTGCTAACCACGTGTATGTGACCAATAACATCTGCTAACCATGTGACCAATAACATCTGCTAACCACGTGTATGTGACCAATAACATCTGCTAACCATGTGACCAATAACATCTGCTAACCACGTGTATGTGACCAATAACATCTGCTAACCATGTGTATGTGACCAATAACATCTGCTAACCATGTGTATGTGACCAATAACATATGCTAACCACGTGTATGTGACCAATAACATCTGCTAACCACGTGTATGTGACCAATAACATCTGCTAACCACGTGTATGTGACAAAATACAATTTGATCTAGGGACAACACCAAGTCTGCGTTCCAAATGGCACCCTATTCCCTATGTAGTGCCATACTTCATAGGGCTCTGGTCAAAAGTAGTGCACTGATAGAGGGAATAGGGGTGTCATTTGGGACACAGTGAGACTCGTCCACATGGGTCACTCACCAGGACTTTAGGAGTGGGGGGCAGGCCGTTGATAGCTGGCTTCTGAGGAGAAACAAATAAACCACACATCAGACTGGAGGGCATACGAAGAAAACGACAACTGTTGTTTTGATCCGAGCTGGTTTGCCAAGCACCGTTTTAAAATGGTAATCTGTTGACTTCAAGCAACCTTTTCTTGTTTTTAAGCGGGTTGTGATTAAAATCCATTGTGATTTAATTATGTCAATAGAGCGGTTAGCTAGCTTGGAGGAAGTATTGAGTGTTGTGTCGGTACGCTGAGCTAGCTACCATAGCCTACGGAGTGAGACTGGTTCATGACATTTCATGTGTTTTTTTTGTCACTCCCGTTGGCTCCCCGTGCTCTTCGATTGAAGTTGTTGGTCACTGACGAGCATTGCGATACTACAAGTAGAATATGTAGGTTCGGCTCTACCGGGTCGGCACGCAGTAGGTACCACTTCTATTCTAGCAAGAGAGAAGCACCTGTCAGCAGTCAGATATTTGGTGTGTTTAATGCTTTATAAACCCAACTACTGTCTCTAACCTCAGCACTGTGGTGGTGGGTGGGGGGGGGGGGGGGACAGACAGTCGGGCTCTGTCCCAAGTGGAAACATATTCCCTATATATATATCTTTCCCAAATGGAAATCTATTCCCTACATACAGTGGGGCAAAAAAGTATTTAGTCAGCCACCAATTGTGCAAGTTCTCCCACTTAAAAAGATGAGAGGCCTGTAATTTTCATCATATGTACACTTCAACTGTGACAGACAAAATGAGGGGAAAAAAATCCAGAAAATCACATTGTAGGATTTTTTATGAATTTATGTTTTATGCAAATTTATGATTACATTTATGCAAATTATGTTGGAAAATAAGTATTTGGTCAATAACAAAAGTTTCTCAATACTTTATTATATACCCTTTGTTGGCAATGACAGAGGTCAAACGTTTTCTGTAGATCTTCACAAGGTTTTCACACACTGTTGCTGGTATTTTGGCCCATTCCTCCATGCAGATCTCCTCTCGAGCAGTGATGTTTTGGGGATGTTGCTGGGCAACACGGACTTTCAACTCCCTCCAAAGATTGTCTATGGGGTTGAGATCTGGAGACTGGCTAGGCCACTCCAGGACCTTGAAATGCTTCTTACGAAGAAACTCCTTCATTGCCCGGGCGGTGTGTTTGGGATCATTGTCATGCTGAAAGACCCAGCCACGTTTCATCTTCAATGCCCTTGCTGATGGAAGGAGGTTTTCACTCAAAATCTCATGATACATAGCCCCATTCATTCTTTCCTTTACATGGATCAGTCGTTCTGGTCCCTTTGCAGAAAAACAGCCCCAAAGCATGATGTTTCCACCCCCATGCTTGACAGTAGGTATGGTGTTCTTTGGATGCAACTCAGCATTCTTTGTCCTCCAAACACGACGAGTTGAATTTTTACCAAAAAGTTATATTTTGGTTTCATCTGACCATATGACGTTCTCCCAATCTTCTTCTGAATCATTCAAATGCTCTCTAGCAAACTTCAGACGGGCCTGGACATTACAAGCATTTCGCTACACTCGCATTTAACATCATCTGCTAACCATGTGTATGTGACAAATAAAATTTGATTTGACTGGCTTAAGCAGGGGGACACGTCTGGCACTGCAGGATTTGAGTCCCTGGCGGCGTAGTGTGTTACTGATGGTAGGCTTTGTTACTTTGGTCCCAGCTCTCTGCAGGTCATTCACTAGGTCCCCCCGTGTGGTTCTGGGATTTTTGCTCACTGTTCTTGTGATCATTTTGAACCCACGGGTGAGATCTTGCATGGAGCCCCAGATGGAGGGAGATTATCAGTGGTCTTGAATGTCTTCCATTTCCTAATAATTGCTCCCACAGTTGATTTCTTCAAACCAAGCTGCTTACCTATTGCAGATTCAGTTTTCCCAGCCTGGTGCAGGTCTACAATTTTGTTTCTGGTGTCCTTTGACAGCTCATTGGTCTTGGCCATAGTAGAGTTTGGAGTGTGACTGTTTGAGGTTGTGGACAGGTGTCTTTTATACTGATAAGTTCAAACAGGTGCCATTAATACAGGTAACAAGTGGAGGACAGAGGAGCCTCTTGAAGAAGAAGTTACAGGTCTGTGAGAGCCAGAAATCTTGCTTGTTTGTAGGTGACCAAATACTTATTTTCCACCATAATTTGCAAATAAATTCACTAAAAATCCTACAATGTGATTTTCTGGATTTTTTTTCTCATTTTGTCTGTCATAGTTGAAGTGTACCTATGATGAGAATTACAGGCCTCTCATCTTTTTAAGTGGGAGAACTTGCACAATTGGTGGCTGACTAAATACTTTTTTGCCCCACTGTATGTTACCTGAGATTTTATGACTGTGACATATTTCGACTGCTCTGCCATATACATAGTCACATAGCAAATACAATCACATAGATAAAAATCCTCACAGGGTAGTCTTTCTTCTCCTTCCTCTGTGGTCGGCTGGGAGGAGTCTTGGGACTGTCCCCGTTCACACCTCCATCAGAGTCTTCAAGTTCTGGGGACAGAGACAAGTTACATTTGATATTTCAGTAATTTATGGGTTCCGCAGAGCTACTGCTGGGGGTTACATTTGATATTTCAGTAATTTAGGGGTTCCGCAGGGCTACTGCTGGGGGTTACATTTGATATTTCAGTAATTTATGGGTTCCGCAGAGCTACTGCTGGGGGTTACATTTGATATTTCAGTAATTTAGGGGTTCCGCAGGGCTACTGCTGGGGGTTACATTTGATATTTCAGTAATTTAGGGGTTCCGCAGGGCTACTGCTGGGGGTTACATTTGATATTTCAGTAATTTAGGGGTTCCGCAGGGCTACTGCTGGGGGTTACATTTGATATTTCAGTAATAGGGGTTTTCACTGCTGGGGGTTACATTTGATATTTCAGTAATTTATGGGTTCCGCAGAGCTACTGCTGGGGGTTACATTTGATATTTCAGTAATTTAGGGGTTCCGCAGGGCTACTGCTGGGGGTTACATTTGATATTTCAGTAATTTAGGGGTTTCTGCTGGGGGTTACATTTGATATTTCAGTAATTTAGCAGAGCTACTGCTGGGGGTTACATTTGATATTTCAGTAATTTAGGGGTTCCGCAGGGCTACTGCTGGGGGTTACATTTGATATTTCAGTAATTTAGGGGTTCCGCAGGGCTACTGCTGGGGGTTACATTTGATATTTCAGTAATTTAGGGGTTCCGCAGGGCTACTGCTGGGGGTGAGTGGCAAGAGATAAAAAAATTAATGCATTCGGTATTCCGACCTTTTGACCTTTTCCACATTTTGTTGCAGCCTTATTCTTAAATGGATTAATTATTATTATTATTTTTATTGATCAATCTATACACAAAACCTATTTTTCTGCAAATTTATTAAAAATAAAACGGATCACATTTACATAAGTATTCAGTACTTTGTTGAAGCATCTTTGGCAGCGATTACAGCCTAAAGTCTTCTTGGGTATGACGCCACAAGCTTGGCACACCTGTATTTGGAGTTTCTCCCATTCTTCTCTGCATATCCTCTCAAGCTCTGTGAGGTTGGATGGGGAGCGTCGCTGAGCAGTTATTTTCAGGTCTCTTCAGAGATGTTCAATGGGATTCAAGTCCGGGCTCTGGCTGGGCCACTCAAGGACATTGAGACTTGACCCGAAGCCACTCCTGCGTTGTCTTGGCTGTGTGCTTAGGGTTGTTGTCCTGTTGGAAGGTGAAACTCTGGAGCAGATTTTCATCAAGTATCTCTGGACTTTGCTCTGTTCATCTTTCCCCCGGCCCTGACTAGTCTCAGTCCCTGCCACTGAAAAACAACCCCACAGCATGATGCTGCCACCACCATGCTTCACCGTACAAATTGTGCTAGCATTCCTCGAGCCGTGACGCTTAGCATTCAGGCCAAAGAGTTCAATCTTGGTTTCGTCAGACCAGAGAATCTTGTTGCTCATGGTCAGAGTCTTTGGGTGCCTTTTGGCAAACTTCAAGTGGGCTGTCATGTGCCTTTCACTGAGGAGTGGCTTCCGTCTGGCCACTTCCATAAAGGCCTGATTGGTGGAGTGCTGCAGAGATAGCTGTCCTTCTGGAAGGTCCTCCCATCTCCACAGAGGAACTCTGGAGCTCTGTCAGAGTGACCATCGGATTCTTGGTCACCTCCCTGACCAAGACCCTTCTCCTCCGATTGCTCAGTTTGGCCGGGCGGCCAGCTCTAAGAAGAGTCTTGGTGGTTCTTCCATTGAAGAACGATGGAGGCCACTGTGTTCTTGGGAACTTTCAATGTTGTAGAACGTTTTTGGTCCCCTTCCCCAGATCTGTCCCTCGACGAAATCCTGTCTCGGAGCTCTATGGACAATTCCTTTGACCTCACGGCTTCATTTTTGCACTGTCAACTTTGTGACCTTATATAGACAGGTGTGTGCATTCCAAATCATGTGTAATCAATTGAATTTACCACAGGTGGACACCAATCAAGTTGTAGAAACATCTCAAGGATGATCAATGGAAACAGGAAGCACTTGAGCTCAATTTGAGTCTCATCACAAAGGGTTGGAATACTTATGTAAATATACAGGTATTTCTGTTTTTGTATACATTTGCAAAAATATCTAAAAACCTCTTTTCTCTGTCATTATGGGGTATTGTGTTTATATTAATTCATTAATCTAATTTTAGAACAAGGTAAGAAAATATGGATAAAGGCATCAACGTAATTTAAAAAAATAAACAAAACCAATTGTACAATTTACAAGTTATTGTATTTAAAAAAAATGTTTAACAGAAATGCACTGTAATTTAAGCTTTAAAATTGCAACATTTTCTTTGCCTCGTGGCAAAATGTGTACAATTAGCAGGATATTAGCTTTAAAACTGTAACAAAACACCTCTGCCACATGAGAAAAATGTGTAAAATTGCAGGAATTTAGCTTGAAAACTGAAATTCTCTCGCCCCGATGCAAATAGGTGGCTTTTGTTTTTGTCTCACTCAAGTTGAGGGGGCCCCCTGATGAATTTGCTACCACAAAAAAAGATCCCCCTGGGCCCAAATATTTACGAATTTAGCAGACACTTATCCAGAGCCACTTACAATCAGTAAGTAAAAGAACCACATATCAGCATCATTGCAAGCACGGGGAAGTGGAGGGTTATATCTAGTCTGAGGGTTATACACTACCAAAAGTATGAGGACACCTGCTCGTCAAACATCTCATTCCTAAATCATGGGCATTAATATGGAGTTGGTGCCCCCCTTTGCTATAACAGCCTCCACTCTTCAAGGAAAGCTTTTCACTAGATGTTTGAACATTGCTGCGGGGGACTTGCTTCTATTCAGCCATGAGTTAGTGAGGTCGGGCACTGATGTTGGGCGATTAGGCCTGGCTTGCAGTCGGCGTTCCAATTCATCCCCAAGGTGTTCGATGGGGGTTGAGGTCAGGGCTGTGCGCAGGCCAGTCAAGTTCTTCCACACCGATCTCAACAAACCATTTCTGTATGAACCTCGCTTTGTGCACGGGGGCATTGTCATGCTAAAACAGGAAAGGGCCTTCCCCAAACTGTTGCCACCAAGATGGAAGCACAGAATTCTCTAAGATTTCCTTTCACTGGAACTAAGGGCTTAGCCCGAACCATGAAAAACAGCCCCAGACCATTATTCCTCCTCCACCAACCTTTACAGTTGGCACTGCTATGGTGCAGGTAGTGTTCTCCTTGGCATCCACCAAACCCAGATTTGTCCGTGGGACTACCAAGATGTTGAAGTGTGATTCATCACTCCAGAGAACACGGTTCCACTGCTCCAAAGTCCAATGGCTGGGAGCTTTACACCACTCCAGTCGACGCTTGGCATTGTGCATGGTGATCTGAGGCTTGTGTGCGGCTGCTCGGCCATGGAAACCCGTTTCATGAAGCTCCTGACGAGTTCTTGTGCTGACGTTGCTTCCAGAGGCAGTTTAGAACTCGATAGTGAGTGTTGCAACCCAGGACAGACTTTAAAAAATTTTTTTACATGCAAAGCGCTTCAGCACTCGGCGGTCCCGTCTGTGAGCTTGGGTGTCCTACATACTTTAGTATATTTTATCTAGCATATAGGATTTTCTGAGGGTATTGAACCACTATAGTGAATACAACTACAACTACAACTACACACACACACACACACACACACACACACACACACACACACACACACACACACACACACACACACACACACACACACACACACACACACACACACACACACACACACACACACACACACACACACACACACACACACACACACACACACACACGACTGTTTATTAGGTACACCACCTCCTACACAACAATGGATCACTCCAACAGACAGTGAGTCACGTGACCGTGGCGGGAAGACAGTGAGTCACGTGACCGTGGCGGGAAGACAGTGAGTCACGTGACCGTGGCGGGAAGACAGTGAGTCACGTGACCGTGGCGGGAAGACAGTGAGTCACGTGACCGTGGCGGGAAGACAGTGAGTCACGTGACCGTGGCGGGAAGACAGTGAGTCACGTGACCGTGGCGGGAAGACAGTGAGTCACGTGACCGTGGCGGGAAGACAGTGAGTCACGTGACCGTGGCGGGAAGACAGTGAGTCACGTGACCGTGGCAGGAAGACAGGTATCAATGCATTCAGTTACTGTTTGATTGAACGTTAGAATGGGGAAAAACGAGTAACCTAAGAGACTGAGCGTGGTATGATCGTCGGTGCCAGGCGAATCCCTCCTGGGCTTTAGACCCACGACAGTATCTAGAGTTTTTAACCAAGGACGGAGCGACAAACAAACAAACTAAAAACACCCCGTTAACAAATCCCGGTTCCTCTTGAGTCATTCTGATGGCAGGCAGGATTTGGCACTTGTCCATCCTGCCCGGTGTCAACGGTACAGGTCCAGTGAATGCATCTACAGTACACCCCGGACACTAGATTAGGTGTACCTAATAAACTGTCCAGTGAATGCATCTACAGAACACCCCGGACACTAGATTAGGTGTGCTTAATAAACTGTCCAGTGAATTCATCTACAGTACACCCCGGACACTAGATTAGGTGTACCTAATAAACTGTCCAGTGAATGCATCTACAGTACACCCCGGACACTAGATTAGGTGTACCTAATAAACTGTCCAGTGAATGCATCTACAGTACATCCCGGACACTAGATTAGGTGTACCTAATAAACTGTCCAGTGAATGCATCTACAGTACGAACACAGTTAGATGCAACTTCTTACCTTTGGATAGGTTTGAATTACTGACGAAGACGTTGTTTGAATAACTGATAGCTTGGAAGAGAAGATATATTTTTGTTTTCCTCATTTAGAGAGAGTACGCTATCCTTAAATCAATTTAACCCTTAAACGTATATGGGAATTGATCTGGTGGAATAGGGCGGCTAAATATACACGTTGATCTTACAGAAGAAATTATGAAATGCAAGTTTTCAATTAAAAGAAAACAGTTTGGAGATTATGGGAAAAGGGTTTGACTAATCTGACACCCTTGATTTTACAGGACATTTACTGGACATTTACAGGACATTTACAGGACATGGACATTTACAGGACATTTACAGGACATTTACTGGACATTTACAGGACATTTACTGGACATGGACATTTACAGGACATTTATAGGACATTTACAGGACATTTACTGGACATTTACTGGACATGGACATTTACAGGACATGGACATTTACTGGACATGGACATTTACAGGACATGGACATTTACTGGACATGGACATTTACAGGACATTTACAGGACATGGACATTTACAGGACATTTACAGGACATTTACAGGACATTTACTGGACATGGACATTTACAGGACATTTACAGGACATTTACAGGACATGGACATTTACAGTACATTGACATTTACAGGACATGGACATTTACAGGACATGGACATTTACCAGGACATTGAACAGGACATTGAACAGGACATTTAACAGGACATTTAACAGGACATTTAACAGGACATTTAACAGGACATTTAACAGGACATTTACAGTATATTTTGCCGCATTAGTTGATAATTAAATCTGAAAACACACTAGATAGATTCGGTAACTTGAGACTATTCATGGTAAATGTGGGGTAGGTGCAACAGAAGACAAACTAAAGACAAGTGAGAGGACTAACTGACTGTCTCCAAGTGACCACACACACACGCACACCTCTCCAAAAGTGTGGACAGTTCCTGCGTAATTTCAATACATTTTTACGACTTCAACTATGAAAGAAGGTGCTATTTTAAGCTCTCCAAAAAGCTGAGCTTTTGAGGAATTACAGCAAGCCGCCTTGTAGTTGTTTTGAAGCATGCTGGATAGCCGCTGCGTTCCCAATTCAGGCGCTTATTAGTACAACAAAAATCCTCCATTTTCAACCAGTATAGGGGTACGGGTTGCAAAGATGTGTGTGTGTTTTAACTCACCAGGGTCCGAGGCTGTGGACAGTATACCAGGACTACTGACGCTGGCTGACAGGTAGTCAGGAGAGGGGTGCTCCACCTTACAATTAGAATTACCTTCATTAACTCAAGGTGGGGAAATTTGTTTAGCATTTTAGGCTTCACAACATTGTTGAAAACACAGAATATCATATAGAGTACAGAGCATTTGGAAAGTGTTCATACCCCTTGACTTATTCCACATTTTGTTACGTTACAGCCTGAATTCTAAAAAATGGATTAAATACCAGAAAATCCTCAATCAACACACAATACCCCATAACGAAAACAGTTATTATTTTATTTTAGCAAATGTATTACAAATAAAAAACCAGAAATAGCTTATTTACATTCAGACCCTTTGCTATGAGACTCAATGGAGCTCAGGCGCATCCTGTTTCCATTGATCATCCTTGAGATGTTTCTACAACTTGGAGTCCACCTGTGGTAAATTCAATTGATTGGACATGATTTGGAAAGGAATATAAAGGTCCCACAGTTGACAGTGCATGTCAGAGCAAAAACCAAGCCATGAGGTCGAAGGGAACTGTCCATAGAGCTCCGAAACAGGATTGTGTCGAGGCACAGATCTGAAGAAAGGTACCAAAACATTTCTGCAGCATTGAAGGTCCCCAAGAACACAGTGGACTCCATCATTCATTAAAAGGAAGAAGTTTGGAACCACCAAGACTCTTCTTAGAGCTGGCCGCCCGGCCAAACTGAGCAATCGGGGGAGAAGGGCCTTGGTCAGGGAGGTAACCAAGAACCTGATGGTCACTCTGACAGAGCTCCAGAGTTCCTCTGTGGAGATGGTTGTCCTTCTGGAAGGTTGTCCCACCTCCGCAGCAAATCACCAATCAGGCACTTATGGTAGGGTGGTCAGACTGGAGCCACTCCTCAGTAAAAAGACATGACAGCCTGCTTGGAGTTTGCCAAAAGGCACCTAAAGATTCTCTGATCTGATGAAATCAAGATTGAACTCTTTGGCCTGAATGCCAAGCGTCACGTCCGGAGGAAACCTGGCACCATCCACCCTGAAGCGTGGTGGTGGTGGCAGCATCATGCTGTGAGAATGTTTTTCAGTGGCAGGGACTGGGAGACAGGATTGAGGGAAAGATGAACAGAGCACAGAGAGATCCTAGATGAAAACCTTCTAAAAGAGCACTTAGGACCTCAGACTGGGGTGAAAATTCACCTTCCAACACACAACGACCCTAAGCACACAGCCAAGACAATGCAGGAGTGGCTTCAGGACAAGTCTCTGGAGAGACCAGAACGTAGCTGTGCAGCAACACTCCCCATCCAACCCGACAGAGCTCGAGAGGATCTGCAGAGAAGAATAAGGGAAATACTCCCCAAATACAGGTGTCCCAAGCTTGTAGCGCCAAACCCAAGAAGACTTGAGGCTGTAAATCACTGACAAAGGTGCTTCAACAAAGTACTGAGTAAATGGTCTGAATACTTATGTAAATATGTTTCTACATTTTATACATTTGCAAAAAAAAAAAATCTAACTTTGTGCTTTGTCATTATGGGTTATTGTGATGTCATTATGGGGTATTGTGATGTCATTATGGGGTATTGTGCTGTCATTATGGGGTATTGTGCTGTCATTATGGGTTATTGTGCTGTCATTATGGGGTTATTGTGATGTCATTATGGGGTATTGTGATGTCATTATGGGGTATTGTGATGTCATTATGGGGTATTGTGATGTCATTATGGGGTATTGTGATGTCATTATGGGGTATTGTGATGTCATTATGGGGTAAACAAATCTATTTTAGAATAAGTCTAACGTAACAAAATGAAGGAGTCTGAATACTTTCCAAATGCACTGTATTGTCAACCGGTGTAATAGAAAAAGCCATCAAACATAAACACATACCTTGTTGCCCTGCTCTGGGGTGCTCAGTCTCCGGGGGCCCAGGCCTGGGCTGCTCTCTGAGCCCGGGAACCTCCTCACCGTCAGACACCGCTCATCAGTCAGACCTAGCTCATCTGACAAACTGTTCAGTTGAGGCTGAGGGGGAGAGATGGGGGAGAAGTGGAGAGAGAGGAAGACGGGAGAGGGAGAATAGAGGAAGTAGTATGTGATGAAACCCCAGTATGAAACCCCATTATATATTGAAACCCCAGCATATATTGAAACCCCAGCATATATTGAAACCCCAGCATATATTGAAACCCCAGCATATATTGAAACCCCAGCATATATTGAAACCCCAGTATATATTGAAAACCCAGTATATATTGAAAACCCAGTATATGCAGTGAATAAGGATTTACCTTTGGCGGTAGAGGTGGTGGGATTCCATGCTTCAGGGTCGACCTAGAATTGGAGAAGACCAGACAGTCAGGCAGGGAGTGTGTGTGTGTGTGAGTGTGAGTGTGTGTGTAGCACTTACAGCTCCACGTCTTCAAAGGCGTCCTCCAGATGGGCCATATGTCCTCTGGAGGAAGACCGAGGGAATGACAGATCAGAGGGAGGAGAAGAGAACAGGGAGGTCAGGGAGGAGAAGAGAACAGGGAGGTCAGAGAGGGGAGGAACAGGGAGGTCAGAGAGGGGAGGAACAGGGAGGTCAGAGAGGGGAGGAACAGGGAGGTCAGAGAGGGGAGGAACAGGGAGGTCAGAGAGGGGAGGAACAGGGAGGTCAGAGAGGGGAGGAACAGGGAGGTCAGAGAGGGGAGGAACAGGGAGGTCAGAGAGGGGAGGAACAGGGAGGTCAGAGGGGAGGAACAGGGAGGTCAGAGAGGGGAGGAACAGGGAGGTCAGAGAGGAGAAGAGAACAGGGAGGTCAGGGCTGGGGGGGGTAATGTTACCACCAGGGTTGTGGTGAATTCCATTTCAATTCCAGTCAATTCAGGAAGTAAACCACATTCCAAATCTACAAGCATTGAAGAGAATTGGGATGTCAGTGTACTTCCTGAACTGACTGGAATTGAGCCCAACCCTGGTTTCCATGATGATGCTTATGAAGTAGATGACTCGTTCCTCAGAGAGAATAGGAGCCTGGACCCTTTGTGACTCAGAGAATAGGAGCCTGGACCCTCTGACTCAGAGAGAATAGGAGCCTGGACCCTCTGTGACTCAGAGAGAATAGGAGCCTGGACCCTCTGTGACTCAGAGAGAATAGGAGCCTGGACCCTCTGTGACTCAGAGAATAGGAGCCTGGACCCTCTGTGACTCAGAGAATAGGAGCCTGGACCCTCTGTGACTCAGAGAATAGGAGCCTGGACCCTCTGTGACTCAGAGAATAGGAGCCTGGACCCTCTGTGACTCAGAGAATAGGAGCCTGGACCCTCTGTGACTCAGAGAATAGGAGCCTGGACCCTCTGTGACTCAGAGAATAGGAGCCTGGACCCTCTGTGACTCAGAGAATAGGAGCCTGGACCCTCTGTGACTCAGAGAATAGGAGCCTGGACCCTCTGTGACTCAGAGAATAGGAGCCTGGACCCTCTGTGACTCAGAGAATAGGAGCCTGGACCCTCTGTGACTCAGAGAATAGGAGCCTGGACCCTCTGACTCAGAGAGAATAGGAGCCTGGACCCTCTGTGACTCAGAGAGAATAGGAGCCTGGGGCCTTATTTACATATGTTGTGCATGTACAAAATATACCCCAAAACATGAGCACCGCCAGTTCACAGAAAAGTTGGCATTTATAAAAATGTAACTTGACGTGAGAATGTGCTTAGCTTTCCTCAAACTTTAGACCATGCATACGCACAGTTTGTCATGGTTGAAGCATTGCAGCAGAAAGTAGACTAGTATTTTATACAATTAGGTATATGACAAGCTAATTCATAAAAACAAACAGGTAAATATAACAAGATGCAATCATTTTTTATTTATTTTTGATCTTTATTTTGACAGGGAAGGACGCTGAGGCCAAGGTCTCTTTATAATTTGTCATTAGTGATTATTTATATTTTTTAATCTTTGCATTCTATCCATTTCCATCTATTTCCCATTTCAATTCCATGATCACTGAAGAATAAATTCATCTCCTCGGATAGATTCATACTGGTGCAGTAGCCTGCAGTAGCCTGCAGTAGCCTGTAGTAGCCTGTATAGTAGCAGCCTGTAGTAGCCTGCAGTAGCCTGTATAGTAGCAGCCTGTAGTAGCCTGCAGTAGCCTGTATAGTAGCAGCCTGTAGTAGCCTGCAGTAGCATGTATAGTAGCAGCCTGTAGTAGCCTGCAGTAGCATGTATAGTAGCAGCCTGTAGTAGCCTGCAGTAGCCTGTAGTAGCCTGCAGTAGCCTGTAGTAGCCTGTATAGTAGCAGCCTGTAGTAGCCTGCAGTAGCCTGTATAGTAGCCTGTATAGTAGCAGCCTATAGTAGCATGTATAGTAGCAGCCTGTAGTAGCCTGCAGTAGCCTGTATAGTAGCAGCCTGTAGTAGCCTGTATAGTATCAGCCTGTAGTAGCCTGCAGTAGCCTGTAGTAGCCTGTGTAGTAGCAGCCTGTAGTAGCCTGCAGTAGCCTGTATAGTAGCAGTCTGTAGTAGCCTGCAGTAGTCTGTATAGTAGCCTGTAGTAGACTGTATAGTAGCAGTCTGTAGTAGCCTGTAGTAGACTGTATAGTAGCAGTCTGTAGTAGCCTGTAGTAGACTGTATAGTAGCAGTCTGTAGTAGCCTGCAGTAGCCTGTATAGTAGCAGCCTGTAGTAGCCTGCAGTAGTCTGTATAGTAGCCTGTAGTAGACTGTATAGTAGCAGTCTGTAGTAGCCTGTAGTAGACTGTATAGTAGCAGTCTGTAGTAGCCTGTAGTAGACTGTATAGTAGCAGTCTGTAGTAGCCTGTAGTAGACTGTATAGTAGCAGTCTGTAGTAGCCTGTAGTAGACTGTATAGTAGCAGTCTGTAGTAGCCTGTAGTAGCCTGTATAGTAGCAGTCTGTAGTAGCCTGTATAGTAGCAGTCTGTAGTAGCCTGTATAGTAGCAGTCTGTAGTAGCCTGTAGTAGCCTGTATAGTAGCAGTCTGTAGTAGCCTGTAGTAGACTGTATAGTAGCAGTCTGTAGTAGCCTGTAGTAGACTGTATAGTAGCCTGTATAGTAGCAGCCTGCAGTAGCCTGTAGTAGCCTGTAGTAGCCTGTAGTAGTCTGTATAGTAGCCTGTAGTAGACTGTATAGTAGCAGTCTGCAGTAGCCTGTAGTAGACTGTATAGTAGCAGTCTGTAGTAGCCTGTAGTAGACTGTATAGTAGCAGTCTGTAGTAGCCTGTAGTAGCCTGTATAGTAGCAGTCTGTAGTAGCCTGTAGTAGACTGTATAGTAGCAGTCTGTAGTAGCCTGTAGTAGACTGTATAGTAGCCTGTATAGTAGCAGCCTGCAGTAGCCTGTAGTAGCCTGTAGTAGCCTGTAGTAGTCTGTATAGTAGCCTGTAGTAGACTGTATAGTAGCAGTCTGCAGTAGCCTGCAGTAGCCTGTATAGTAGCAGCCTGTAGTAGCCTGTATAGTATCAGCCTGTAGTAGCCTGCAGTAGCCTGTAGTAGTCTGTGTAGTAGCAGCCTGTAGTAGCCTGCAGTAGCCTGTAGTAGTCTGTATAGTAGCAGTCTGTAGTAGCCTGCAGTAGTCTGTATAGTAGCCTGTAGTAGACTGTATAGTAGCAGTCTGTAGTAGCCTGTAGTAGACTGTATAGTAGCAGTCTGTAGTAGCCTGTAGTAGACTGTATAGTAGCAGTCTGTAGTAGCCTGCAGTAGACTGTATAGTAGCAGCCTGTAGTAGCCTGCAGTAGTCTGTATGGTAGCCTGTAGTAGACTGTATAGTAGCAGTCTGTAGTAGCCTGTAGTAGACTGTATAGTAGCAGTCTGTAGTAGCCTGTAGTAGACTGTATAGTAGCAGTCTGTAGTAGCCTGTAGTAGACTGTATAGTAGCAGTCTGTAGTAGCCTGTAGTAGACTGTATAGTAGCAGTCTGTAGTAGCCTGTAGTAGCCTGTATAGTAGCAGTCTGTAGTAGCCTGTAGTAGCCTGTATAGTAGCAGTCTGTAGTAGCCTGTAGTAGACTGTATAGTAGCAGTCTGTAGTAGCCTGTAGTAGACTGTATAGTAGCCTGTATAGTAGCAGCCTGCAGTAGCCTGCAGTAGCCTGCAGTAGCCTGTAGTAGTCTGTATAGTAGCCTGTAGTAGACTGTATAGTAGCAGTCTGCAGTAGCCTGTAGTAATAATATAATATAATATATGCCATTTAGCAGACGCTTTTATCCAAAGCGACTTACAGTCATAGACTGTATAGTAGCAGTCTGTAGTAGCCTGTAGTAGCCTGCAGTAGCAGCCTGTAGTAGCCTGTAGTAGCCTGTAGTAGCCTGTAGTAGCCTGCAGTAGCCTGTATAGTAGCAGCCTGTAGTAGCCTGTAGTATACTGTATAGTAGCAGTCTGTAGTAGCCTAGTAGTAGACTATATAGTAGCAGTCTGTAGTAGCCTAGTAGTAGACTATATAGTAGTAGTCTGTAGTAGCCTGTAGTAGTCTGTATAGTAGCCTGTAGTAGACTGTATAGTAGCAGTCTGTAGTAGCCTGTAGTAGACTGTATAGTAGCAGTCTGTAGTAGCCTAGTAGTAGACTATATAGTAGCAGTCTGTAGTAGCCTGTAGTAGACTGTATAGTAGCCTGTATAGTAGCAGCCTGCAGTAGCCTGCAGTAGCCTGCAGTAGCCTGTAGTAGTCTGTATAGTAGCCTGTAGTAGACTGTATAGTAGCAGTCTGCAGTAGCCTGTAGTAATAATATAATATAATATATGCCATTTAGCAGACGCTTTTATCCAAAGCGACTTACAGTCATAGACTGTATAGTAGCAGTCTGTAGTAGCCTGTAGTAGCCTGCAGTAGCAGCCTGTAGTAGCCTGTAGTAGCCTGTAGTAGCCTGCAGTAGCCTGTATAGTAGCAGCCTGTAGTAGCCTGTAGTATACTGTATAGTAGCAGTCTGTAGTAGCCTAGTAGTAGACTATATAGTAGCAGTCTGTAGTAGCCTAGTAGTAGACTATATAGTAGCAGTCTGTAGTAGCCTGTAGTAGTCTGTATAGTAGCCTGTAGTAGACTGTATAGTAGCAGTCTGTAGTAGCCTGTAGTAGACTGTATAGTAGCAGTCTGTAGTAGCCTAGTAGTAGACTATATAGTAGCAGTCTGTAGTAGCCTGTAGTAGACTATATAGTAGCAGTCTGTAGTAGCCTAGTAGTAGACTATATAGTAGCAGTCTGTAGTAGCCTAGTAGTAGACTATATAGTAGCAGTCTGTAGTAGCCTAGTAGTAGGTCTATAAGATAGCGCACTAGTTCAAGTATTTTGCAACTCTGAAACACAGTAGAATTTAACAGATGAACAGACAGTTGATCTTGTATGTAGGCTACCACTGTAACTAGTTGTACATATTGGTTCTAAGTGTGTAGGCTACCACTGTAACTAGTTGTATATATTGGTTCTAAGTGTGTAGGCTACCACTGTAACTAGTTTACATTCTGTTGGTTCTAAGTGTGTAGGCTACCACTGTAACTAGTTGTACATATTGGTTCTAAGTGTGTAGGCTACCACTGTAACTAGTTGTATATATTGGTTCTTGGTTCTGTGTAGGCTACCACTGTAACTAGTTTACATTCTGTTGGTTCTAAGTGTGTAGGCTACCACTGTAACTAGTTTACATCCTGTTGGTTCTAAGTGTGTAGGCTACCACTGTAACTAGTTTACATTCTGTTGGTTCTAAGTGTGTAGGCTACCACTAACTAGTTTACATTCTGTTGGTTCTAAGTGTGTAGGCTACCACTGTTACTAGTTTACATCCTGTTGGTTCTAAGTGTGTAGGCTACCACTGTTACTAGTTTACATCCTGTTGGTTCTAAGTGTGTAGGCTACCACTGTAACTAGTTTACATTCTGTTGGTTCTAAGTGTGTAGGCTACCACTGTAACTAGTTTACATTCTGTTGGTTCTAAGTGTGTAGGCTACCACTGTAACTAGTTTACATTCTGTTGGTTCTAAGTGTGTAGGCTACCACTGTTACTAGTTTACATCTTGTTGGTTCTAAGTGTGTAGGCTACCACTAACTAGTTGTACATATTGGTTCTAAGTGTGTAGGCTACCACTGTAACTAGTTTACATTCTGTTGGTTCTAAGTGTGTAGGCTACCACTAACTAGTTTACATTCTGTTGGTTCTAAGTGTGTAGGCTACCACTGTTACTAGTTTACATCCTGTTGAGTAGACAGACAAGACTATGTCTGGCGGTGCAGCATATTTATATTGGTGAAAAAGTTACCAAAAACATTGTTGAATTGAAACGATTGGGTTTACAGGTCCACAACAGCCTGGTGGGTTTTACAGCTACGTTAGAGCACGGCAGGGCATCAGGATGGGTATGAACGGAGCATGGTGGCACGGAGCCGGGCCGCAGCACAGCGGCCTGGCTTTAACCCCATCGGCCAGACTGCCATCACAACAGATAGTGGAGTGGAGTGGGTCAATGGCATCCTACCACAGGACACTCAAGATGCCTCCCCTATTAGCACCCTTTTCCCTATATAGTGCACTACGTTTGACCAGGGGCCTATTGGGGTCATACTGGCTCTGGTCAAGAGTAGGGCACTAAATAGGGAATAGAGTGCCACTGAGGAAAACATACACAGGGTGTTGTTAGTGTTACCGTTGGAACAACTCGTCCTCAACGCTTTTCAGAAGGCTCCTTCGGATGGACAGGCGAAGAAGAGAGCAACGGAGAGGAAGGACAGGAGAAGAAGAGAGCAACGGAGAGGAAGGACAGGAGAAGAAGAGAGCAACGGAGAGGAAGGACAGGAGAAGAAGAGAGCAACGGAGAGGAAGGACAGGAGAAGAAGAGAGCAACGGAGAGGAAGGAAGGCGAAGAAGAGAGCAACGGAGAGGAAGGAAGGAGAAGAAGAGAGCAACGGAGAGGAAGGACAGGAGAAGAAGAGAGCAACGGAGAGGAAGGACAGGAGAAGAAGAGAGCAACGGAGGAAGGAAGGACAGGAGAAGAAGAGAGCAACGGAGAGGAAGGAAGGACAGGAGAAGAAGAGAGCAACGGAGAGGAAGGACGGGAGAAGAAGAGAGCAACGGAGAGGAAGGACGGGAGAAGAAGAGAGCAACGGAGAGGAAGGACGGGAGAAGAAGAGAGCAACGGAGAGGAAGGACGGGAGAAAAAGAGAGCAACGGAGAGGAAGGACGGGAGAAGAAGAGAGCAACGGAGAGGAAGGACGGGAGAAGAAGAGAGCAACGGAGAGGAAGGACAGGAGAAGAAGAGAGCAACGGAGAGGAAGGAAGGAGAAGAAGAGAGCAACGGAGAGGAAGGAAGGAGAAGAAGAGAGCAACGGAGAGGAAGGAAGGACAGGAGAAGAAGAGAGCAACGGAGAGGAAGGAAGGACAGGAGAAGAAGAGAGCAACGGAGAGGAAGGACAGGAGAAGAAGAGAGCAACGGAGAGGAAAGACAGGAGAAGAAGAGCAACGGAGGAAGGAAGGACAGGAGAAGAAGAGAGCAAGGGAGAGGAAGGACAGGAGAAGAGAGCAACGGAGGAAGGAAGGACAGAAGAAGAGAGCAACGGAGAGGAAGGACAGGAGAAGAAGAGAGCAACGGAGAGGAAGGACAGGAGAAGAGAGCAACGGAGAGGAAGGAAGGAGAAGAAGAGAGCAACGGAGGAAGGAAGGACAGGAGAAGAAGAGAGCAACGGAGAGGAAGGACAGGAGAAGAAGAGAGCAACAGAGGAAGGAAGGACAGGAGAAGAAGAGAGCAACAGAGGAAGGAAGGACAGGAGAAGAAGAGAGCAACGGAGAGGAAGGACAGGAGAAGAAGAGAGCAACGGAGGAAGGAAGGACAGGAGAAGAAGAAGAAACAAAAAGAAAACAAAAAGGACAGTCAAAGCACGTGGACGGACAAGAACCTTGCTCTTTCACAACTTGGTACAAACACGCCAGACTACAGGGAGACAGGTAGGCGTGTAGGTCAAAGGTCATGCTTTGAGAAGAGAACAGGGTAGCTAGCTCCACACAAACTAAGGTGAAATGGAAACGGGTCAGTCCATGGGAGGTCAAATTCATTCCATGAAGTTATCTAGTGTCTATTTAGTGATTTATTTTCTATTTTGGATCCAATTAAGATCTAGACAACAAGGTGAGGGGACTGATCAGTGACCTGTGCCTGTAGTCATAAAGCGTCTCAGTGTAGGAGTGCTGATCTAGGATCAGGTCCCACGCTGTCCATATAACCTCATTATGATCTAGGATCAGGTCCCCCGCTGTCCATATAACCTCATGATCTGGGATCAGGTCCCACGCTGTCCATATAACTTCATGATCTGGGATCAGGTCCCACGCTGTCCATATAACTTCATGATCTGGGATCAGGTCCCACGCTGTCCATATAACTTCATTCATTATAATCTAGGATCAGGTCCCTCGATGTCCATATAACCTCATTATGATCTAGGATCAGGTCCCTCGCTGTCCATATAACCTCATTCAGTATGATCTAGGATCAGGTCCCTCGATGTCCATATAACCTCATTATGATCTAGGATCAGGTCCCTCGCTGTCCATATAACCTCATTCAGTATGATCTAGGATCAGGTCCCTCGATGTCCATATAACCTCATTATGATCTAGGATCAGGTCCCTCGCTGTCCATATAACCTCATTCAGTATGATCTAGGATCAGGTCCCTCGATGTCCATATAACCTCATTATGATCTAGGATCAGGTCCCTCGCTGTCCATATAACCTCATTCAGTATGATCTAGGATCAGGTCCCTCGCTGTCCATATAACCTCATTATGATCTAGGATCAGGTCCCACGCTGTCCATATAACCTCATTATGATCTAGGATCAGGTCCCTTGCTGCCCATATAACCTCATTATGATCTAGGATCAGGTCCCACGCTGTCCATATAACCTCATTATGATCTAGGATCAGGTCCCACGCTGTCCTCATTCATTATGATCTAAAGGGGAAAACTGGTCCTAGATGAGCACTCTTACTGTAAGAAGCTTTATGGGTACAGTCCCTGATCAAATCAAATACAAGGGAGAAGTAAAAACATGCAGCCCCCCCTTGACCTCTTGACCCTCCGTGGAATGATCCCTGTAGTGTGGGCTAGTATCACAGCAGGGAGGTTTCACAAAATTATTCACGCAACAAAACTCAGTAAAAGCCTACTTAAATATAAAAAGACAAAACGGAAAAATAGAAAGCTTGAGCAGAGTAGATGATTTACAGATGTATTGATTACTAAAAGGTATTGATTCCTAAAAGGTATTGATTACTAAAGGTATTGATTACTAAAGGTATTGATTACTAAAAGGTATTGATTACTAATGCAAGGGCCCTCGTGCTGTCCTGTGTACCCATGGTCTAATGGAGAGGAACCATCCCACTCTCTTAAAAATGGTTGTTGGGTGCGTAAAACCAGCCAAAACTGTAATGAGTCCACATTTAAAAAATATATACATATTACCTCTTATTTTGGTTTATCTAGCTTTATTTGACATATTTGTAAGTGTGGAGGGAGACATTCCATTTTGTCTTAACCATGGTGATATTCAGTAGTCGCATGGCAGACTCACATTGGACCAGACGAGACAGGAGACAGGAGACAGCCCCAGCCAGCTAAAAACAGAAGCCTGGAGCCATTAACAGAGGCGTTCCCATGACGATGGTTACCACGGGGTTCTTACCTGGTCGTGATGCCTCCCTCTGCGAATGGGCTCCAGGGGGAGGGGAAGTCGCTCTGTTTAGTCACATCCTGGAAAGACCACGGCAATAACAAACAAGACAGTTAGTTCCATAACACCAGGGGCTGCGTAGAAAATGGCACCCTATAGAGTAGTGAACAACCTTCGACAAAGGCTCTTGTGTATAAAAAACAAACAGGTGTAGACCTTAGTGAAATGCTTACTTAAAAGCCCTTAACCAACAATGCAGTTATAAGATAAGTACAACATTTAAAACAATAACAGTAAGAAATAATTAAAGAGCAGCAGTAAAATAACAGTAGCGAGGCTATATACAGGGTATTACAGAACAGAGTCAATGTGGAGGCTATATACAGGGTGTTACGATACAGAGTCAATGTGGAGGCTATATACAGGGCGTTACGATACAGAGTCAATGTGGAGGCTATATACAGGGTGTTACGGTACAGAGTCAATGTGGAGGCTATATACAGGGTGTTACGATACAGAGTCAGTGTGGAGGCTATATACAGGGTGTTACGGTACAGAGTCAATGTGGAGGCTATATACAGGGTGTTACGGTACAGAGTCAATGTGGAGGCTATATACAGGGTGTTACAGTACAGAGTCAATGTGGAGGCTATATACAGGGTGTTACGGTACAGAGTCAATGTGGAGACTATATACAGGGTATTACGGTACAGAGCCAATGTGGAGACTATATACAGGGTATTACGGTCCAGAGTCAATGTGGAGGCTATATACAGGGTATTACGGTACAGAGTCAATGTGGAGGCTATATACAGGGTATTACGGTACAGAGTCAGTGTGGAGGCTATATACAGGGTATTACGGTACAGAGTCAATGTGGAGGCTATACACAGGGTATTAGGGTACAGAGTCAATGTGGAGGCTATATATAGGGTGTTATGGTACAGAGTCAATGTGGAGGCTATATACAGGGGGTACCGGTACAGAGTCAATGTGGAGGCTATATACAGGGGGTACCGGTACAGAGTCAATGTGGAGGCTATATACAGGGGGTACCGGTACAGAGTCAATGTGGAGGCTATATACAGGGGGTACCGAGTCAATGTGGAGCTATATACAGGGGGTACCGGTACAGAGTCAATGTGGAGGCTAAATACAGGGGGTACCGGTACAGAGTCAATGTGGAGGCTATACAGGGGGTACCGGTACAGAGTCAATGTGGAGGCTATATACAGGGGGTACCGGTACAGAGTCAATGTGGAGGCTAAATACAGGGGGTACCGGTACAGAGTCAATGTGGAGGCTATATACAGGGGGTACCGAGTCAATGTGGAGCTATATACAGGGGGTACCGGTACAGAGTCAATGTGGAGGCTATATACAGGGGGTACCGGTACAGAGTCAATGTGGAGGCTATATACAGGGGGTACCGGTACAGAGTCAATGTGGAGGCTATATACAGGGGGTACCGGTACAGAGTCAATGTGGAGGCTATATACAGGGGGTACCGGTACTGAGTCAATGTGGAGGCTATATACAGGGTGTTACGGTACAGAGTCAATGTGGAGGCTATATACAGGGGGTGCCGGTACAGAGTCAATGTGGAGCTATATACAGGGTGTTACGGTACAGAGTCAATGTGGAGGCTATATACAGGGGGTACCGGTACAGAGTCAATGCAGGCCGAGTCTGAAATGGCACCCCATACGCTAGTCAAAAAGAAGTAAAAATCACAAATAACCAATGAAATTGCTTATGTAATATTAAATATAATCACCATTTCAGTGTGAGCCTCCGTTTCCTTCCTCAGTGGAGGTTCAAACTTCACTTTATCAACTGTGGAGGAGAGAAGAAGGCTTTGAAGAAGTGGCATTGAGACATTACACACTCCAGTCAGTAGGGGGAGCCAGATCAACACTCCAACCATCACAACAAACCATACCAGCATCCTTAATGCATCAACACTGAGTAAATCCTTTAAGACACCGACTGATTTTAGACCAGTTTTGCATTTCTTCAACTAATGGTTGAGGTTAGGTTGTGGTGAGGGGAAACTCATCCTAGATCTGCACATAGGGCTAACTTCAAACCAGAGCCATCAACACAAAGGGCAGGGGCCAGGCTCTCTACGTTAATTAGGATCTCACATTCAGGCACTATGTGAGTCCCAAAATTAAACCCGATTGAGAGCATCACTTTGAACCCTGTTTTCCCTGTTTTGCCTTTAAGGCGCCCTGTTTTCCCTCTAAGGTGCCCTGTTTTGCCTTTAAGGCGTCCTGTTTTGCCTTTAAGGCGCCCTGTTTTCCCTCCAAGGCGCCCTGTTTTCCCTTTAAGGCGCCCTGTTTTCCCATTAAGGTGCCCTGTTTTCCCTTTAAGGTGCCCTGTTTTCCCTTTAAGGTGCCCTGTTTTCCCTTTAAGGTGCCCTGTTTTCCCTCCAAGGCGCCCTGTTTTCCCTTTAAGGTGCCCTGTTTTCCCTTTAAGGTGCCCTGTTCTCCCTCATGTTTTCCCATTAAGGCGCCGTTTTCCCATTAAGGCGCCCTGTTTTCCCTTTAAGGCGCCCTGTTTTCCCTTTAAGGTGCCCTGTTTTCCCTTTAAGGTGCCCTGTTTTCCCTTTAAGGTGCCCTGTTTTCCCTTTAAGGTGCCCTGTTTTCCCTTTAAGGTGCCCTGTTTTCCCTCCTGTTTTCCCATTAAGGCGCCCTGTTTCCCTCCTGTTTTCCCTCCTGTTTTCCCTTTAAGGCGCTCTGTTTTCCCTTTAAGGCGCTCTGTTTTCCCTTTAAGGCGCTCTGTTTTCCCTTTAAGGCGCTCTGTTTTCCCTTTAAGGCGCTCTGTTTTCCCTTTAAGGCGCCCTGTTTTCCCTTTAAGGCGCCCTGTTTTCCCTTTAAGGCGCCCTGTTTTCCCTTTAAGGCGCCCTGTTTTCCCTTTAAGGCGCCCTGTTTTCCCTTTAAGGCGCCCTGTTTTCCCTTTAAGGCGCCCTGTTTTCCCTCCTGTTTTCCCTCCAAGGCGCCCTGTTTTCCCTTTAAGGCGCCCTGTTTTCCCTTTAAGGCGCCCTGTTTTCCCATTAAGGCGCCCTGTTTTCCCATTAAGGCGGCCTGTTTTCCCATTAAGGCGGCCTGTTTTCCCATTAAGGCGGCCTGTTTTCCCATTAAGGCGCCCTGTGGCCTGGGCTCCGTTGCCCCTTAAAAATAGCTCTGTTGCGCCTAAACCAAACTTGAAACTCTGGTTGTAAAGATGCATTTGTAAAACAATTAGACAGATTACAGTAGGGAAATACTGTAAACGTGGCAGCAGGAGGAATGTTGGGATGCCAGTCTTTTTTTTTTTAAACAAAAGGCCACAACTCTGCTTTCAAAAGTTTTTTTTTACCGCGATTGCATTTAGTATTGTTGTGCATTGACTGCTTGTCAGAATATGTTTCCTCCCCTTTGGTTCTCGCAACTTGAATGAGAGGAATATGTATTTTGCATAGAACCAATGGTGGAGAAACGACCCAGTTGTCATACTTGAGTAAAAGGAAAGATCCCTTAGAGAATGACTCAATAGTCATAATTGAGTAAAAGTAAAGATCCCTTAATAGAAAATGACTCAAGTAAAAGTGAAAGTCACCCAGTAAAATACTAATTGAGTAAAAGTTAGGGGAGAAGGGGTTATAGACTATTGAATATAGAGGATTCACGTCGCAGTTAGAGCAGCTATTGTGCTGTTTCCTCCCTCATGTTGTTGGAAACCAAAGTGAAAGTGTTATGCAGATTGGGACAGTGAAGCTTCATGATAAATCATAAATGTGCATTTTTGTCCAATAAACTAATGACTTGCATGGACACGTAGTTATGATGTTCAGGTTTTTTTTTGGGGGGGGGGGGTCAAATGTGACCAAATGCCGGACCAAATGAAAAAATACAATGTAACAAATGATCAAACTCTGAATTCAAGCTATTGCTCAAAACTGTGTGTGAAATTCCATTTATACGAACATGGGAGTGTCCTACCAATCATGCATTTGAGTTCAGTACCCACAGCGTAAGAGAGAAAATAAAAATTGGGAACACATTTATTTGGGAGATCTACATTTATTTGGGAGATCTACATTTATTTGGGAGATCTACATTTATTTGGGAGATCTATATTTATTTGGGAGAGATATATTTATTTGGGAATATATTTATAAGAACAGACATGCTTCTGTGTTGGACTGTCATCAACACCCCAACATATTTTTAAAACCAAAATCCGTTGCAGTGTGTCTGGTGTAAAGTAACCAATTTTACCCAAATGAGAACAGTCCCACCCATCTGGCATCCTAGGCAGGCTTCAAGCAAATGTTCAACACTATTTGAAAGATTTTGAATAGTATTTGAACCCAGCGTGTCCGCTGCGCTCCCACGGGTCCTGGCTCTGAGCCAGTCCTGCAGGATTAACACTATGGCCCGCCCCTGCAGGAGAGACAGACCAGCCAATGGGAGAGCGATTCAGAGCTCTGACTAATTCAACTGGTCGACTAGGGACAAGGGGGTGGGTGTTCCTGTCTAGATACTGTGGGATGTTGACAGATAATCACTGACAGAGGAGGAGAAAGGAGAGGATGACACTGGAGGATCGAGGAGGACGGAGGAGAAGAGGACCAGAGGAGAAGATAGGAGGACCAGAGGAGAAGAGAGGACCAGGAGAAGAGGACCAGAGGAGGAGGAAAAGAGGACCGGAGGAGGAGAAGAGAGGACCAGAGAAGGTGGAGAAGAGAGGACCAGAGGAGGAGGAGAAGAGAGGACCAGAGAAGGAGGAGAAGAGAAGGACCAGAGAAGGTGGAGAAGAGAGGACCAGAGGAGGAGGAGAAGAGAGGACCAGAGGAGGAGGAGAAGAGAGGAGGAGGAGAAGAGAGGATCAGAGGAGGAGGAGCTGAGGAGGAGAAGAGAGGACCAGAGGAGGAGGAGGAGCAGGAGAAGAGAGGACCAGAGGAGGAGGAGGAGGAGCAGAGAGGACCAGGAGAAGAGAGGACCAGAGAGGACCAGGAGAAGAGAGGACCAGAGAAGGTGGAGAAGAGAGGACCAGAGGAGGAGGAGAAGAGAGGACCAGAGGAGGAGGAGAAGAGAGGACCAGAGGAGGAGGAGAAGAGAGGACCAGAGGAGGAGGAGAAGAGAGGACCAGAGGAGGAGGAGAAGAGAGGACCAGAGGAGGAGGAGACTCTCTTCTCCTCCTCCTCTGGCCAGAGGAGGAGGAGAAGAGAGGACCGGACCAGAGGAGGAGGAGAAGAGAGGACCGGACCAGAGGAGAAGAGAGGACCGGACCAGAGGAGAAGAGAGGACCGGACCAGAGGAGAAGAGAGGACCGGACCAGAGGAGAAGAGAGGACCGGACCAGAGGAGAAGAGAGGACCGGACCAGAGGAGAAGAGAGGACCGGACCAGAGGAGAAGAGAGGACCGGACCAGAGGAGGAGGAGAAGAGAGGACCGGAACAGAGGAGAAGGAGAAGAGAACCAGAGGAGGAGGAGAAGAGGACCAGAGGAGGAGGAGGAGAAGAGAGGACCGGACCAGAGGAGAAGGAGAAGAGAACCAGAGGAGGAGGAGGAGGAGAAGAGAGGACCGGACCAGAGGAGAAGGAGAAGAGAACCAGAGGACGAGGAGAAGAGGAGGAGAAGAGAGGACCAGGAGAAGAGAGGACCAGGAGAAGAGAGGACCAGAGGAGGAGGACCAGAGGAGGAGGACCAGAGGAGGAGGACCAGAGGAGGAGGACCAGAGGAGGAGGAGCAGAGAGGACCAGAGGAGGTAGAGGACCAGGAGAAGAGAGGACCAGAGGTGGAGATGAGAGGACCAGAGGTGGAGGAGAAGAGAGGACCAGAGGAGAAGAGAGGACCAGAGGAGAAGAGAGGACCAGAGGAGAAGAGAGGACCAGAGGAGAAGAGAGGACCAGAGGAGAAGAGAGGACCAGAGGAGAAGAGAGGACCAGAGGAGAAGAGAGGACCAGAGGAGAAGAGAGGACCGGACTAGAGGAGGAGGAGAAGAGAGGACCGGACTAGAGGAGAAGGAGAAGAGAGGACCGGACTAGAGGAGAAGGAGAAGAGAACCAGAGGAGGAGGAGAAGAGGACCAGAGGAGGAGGAGAAGTGAACCAGAGGAGGAGGAGAAGAGAGGACCGGACCAGAGGAGAAGAGAACCAGAGGAGGAGGAGAAGAGAGGACCAGAGGAGGAGGAGAAGAGAGGACCAGAGGAGGAGGAGAAGAGGACCAGGAGAAGAGAACCAGAGGAGGAGGAGAAGAGAACCAGGAGAAGAGAACCAGAGGAGGAGGAGAAGAGAACCAGAGGAGGAGGAGAAGAGGACCAGGAGAAGAGGACCAGGAGAAGAGGACCAGAGGAGAAGAGAGGAGAGAGTGGCTGGTGTTACTTACAGCTGATCTCTGAGTGAGTTCTCTCTGGTCTGGGGTGTTTGTTGATGGAACGGATGGTGTGTCTCACTACTGAAAGAGACTGAGGAGGGAGGGGAAGAAATAGTGGGGAGAAAAATAAGGGAAGAGAGAGAACAAGAAAAGAAAGTGGGGGAGAAAGAGTAGACAGACTTCAAAATTAGATGTTTCAAAGTGAAGGAATAAACTACTCAGACCCCTTGACTTTCTCCACATTTTGTTACATTACAGCCTTAGTATAAAATGGATGTTTTTCCTCATCAATCGACAAACAATACCCCATAATGTCAAAGCAAAAAGGTTTTTAGAAATTATAACAGACTATCACATTCACATTTAAGTATTCAGACCCTTTACGCAGTCCTTTGTTGAAGCACCTTTGGCAGTGATTACAGCCTCGAGTCTTCTTGGGTATGATGCTACAAGCTTGGCACACCTGTATTTGAGGAGTTTCTCCCCATTCTTCTCTACAGAGCCTCTCGAGCTCTGTCAGGTTGGATGGGGAGTGACGCTGCACAGTTATTTTCAGGTTGGGTTCAAGTCCGGGCTCTGGCTGGGCCACTCAGAGACTTGTCCCGAAGCCACTCCTGCGTCGTCTTGGCTGTGTGCTTCGGGTCGTTGTCCTATTGGAAGGTGAACCTTCGCCCCATTCTGAGGTCCCGAGTGCTCTGGAGCAAATTTTCATCAAGGATCTCTCTGAACTTTTCTCTGTTAATCTTTTCCTCAGTCCTGACTAGTTTCCCAGAACCTGCCACTGAAAAACATCCCTCATAGCATGATGCTGCCACCACCAACATGCTTCAGGGTAGGGATGGTGCCAGGTTTCCTCCGTACGTGATGCTTGGCATTCAGGCCACAGAGTTTAATCTTGGTTTCATCAGACCAGAGAGTCTTGTTTTTCATGGTCTGAGAGTCCTTTGGGTGTCTTTTGGCGAACTCCAAGCGGGCTGTCATGTGCCTTTGACTGAGGAGTGGCTTCTATCTGGTCACTAACATAAAGGCCTGATTTTTGGAGTGCTGCAGAGATGGTTGCCCTTCTGGAAGGTTCTCCCATCTCCACAGAGGAAGTTGTGAGCTCTGTCAGAGTGACCATCTCCCTGACCAAGGCCCTTCAACCCTGATTGCTCAGTTTGACCGGGCAGACAGCTTTAGAAAAAGTCTTGGTGGTTCCAAACTTCTTCCATTTAAGAATGATGGAGGCCACTGTGTTTTTGGGGACCTTTAAATGCTGCAGAAATGTTTTGGTACCCTTCCCCAGATCTGTGCCTCGACACAATCCTGTCTCGGAGCTCTACGGGTAATTCCTTCGACATCATGGTTTGGTTTTTGCTCTGACATGCACTGTGAACTGTGGGACCTTATATAGACAGGTGTGTGCTTTTCCAAATCATGTCCAATCAATTGACTTTACCAGAAGTCGACTCCAATCAAGTTGTAGAAACATCTCAAGGATGATCAATGGAAACAGGATGCACCTGAGCTCCATTTTGAGTCTCATAGCAAAGGGTCTGAATACTTATGTAAATAAGGTATTTCTTTTTTCAATTTTTTTATACATTTGAAAACAATTCTAAAAACCTTTTTTTGCTTTGTCATTATGTGGTATTGTATTGTGTTTATAGAGTGCTGAGCATTTAAAAAATATATATTTTTAGAAACAGGCTATAACTTAACGGCACAGACAGAAGAGGACTGGCCACCCCACATAGACTGGTTCCTCTCAAGGTTTCTTCCTAGGTTCCTGCCTTTCTAGGGAGTTTTTCCTAGCCACCGTACTTCTACACCTGCATTGCTTGCTATCGGGGGTTTTAGGCTGGGTTTCTGTACAGCACTTTGAGATATCAGCTGATGTAAGAAGGACTTTATAAATACATTTGATTGATTGATTAACAAAATGTGGAAAATGTGAAAGGGTCTGAATACTTTCACTGTAAATACATAACATGTCACCACAAGAGTAAACAATGTCATAATGGTGAGACAGACAGACAGACAGACAGACAGACAGACAGACAGACAGACAGACAGACAGACAGTCCCAGACAGAAGACAGAGGACAGTGGACAGACAGAGTCAGACCAGACAGACAGGGACAGTGGACAGACAGAGTCCCAGAAAGACAGGACAGACAGTGACAGACAGAGACAGACAGACAGACAGACAGACAGACAGGACAGACAGACAGACAGACAGACAGACAAAGACAGGGCAGTGGTTAGTTTTAGTCCCAGAAAGACAGGGCAGTGGTTAGTTTTAGTCCCAGAAAGACAGGGCCGTGGTTAGTTTTAGTCCCAGAAAGACAGGGCAGTGGTTAGTTTTAGAGACAGACAGACAGACAGACAGACAGACAGACAGACAGACAGACAGACAGACAGACAGACAGACAGACAGACAGACAGACAGACAGACAGACAGACAGACAGACAGACAGACAGACAGACAGACAGACAGACAGAGACAGACAGACAGGGCTGTGGTTAGTTTTAGTCCCAGGCAGACAGACAGGGCTGTGGTTAGTTTTAGTCCCAGACAGACAGACAGGGCTGTGGTTGGTTTTAGTCCCAGGCAGACAGACAGGGCTGTGGTTGGTTTTAGTCCCAGACAGACAGGGCTGGGGTTAGTTTTAGTCCCAGACAGACAGGGCTGGGGTTGGTTTTAGTCCCAGACAGACTGGGCTGTGGTTGGTTTTAGTCCCAGACAGACAGGGCTGTGGTTGGTTTTAGTCCCAGACAGACAGGGCTGTGGTTAGTTTTAGTCCCAGACAGACAGGCCTGTGGTTAGTTTTAGTCTAAGGCAGACAGACAGACAGGGCTGTGGTTAGTTTTAGTCCCAGACAGACAGGCAGGGCTGTGGTTAGTTTTAGTCCCAGACAGACAGACAGCAGGCCTGTGGTTAGTTTTAGTCCCAGACAGACAGACAGCCTGTGGTTAGTTTTAGTCCCAGACAGACAGGCCTGTGGTTAGTTTTAGTCCCAGACAGACAGGGCTGTGGTTAGTTTTAGAGACAGACAGACAGGCCTGTGGTTAGTTTTAGAGACAGACAGACAGACAGACAGACAGACAGACAGACAGACAGGGCTGGGGTTAGTTTTAGTCCCAGACAGACAGACAGGGCTGTGGTTAGTTTTAGTCCCAGGCAGACAGACAGGGCTGTGGTTAGTTTTAGAGACTGACAGACAGGCCTGTGGTTAGTTTTAGACAGACAGACAGGCCTGTGGTTAGTTTTAGAGACAGACAGACAGGCCTGTGGTTAGTTTTAGTCCCAGACAGACAGACAGACTGTGGTTAGTTTTAGTCCCAGACAGACAGACAGACAGGGCAGGGACAGACAGTCCCAGACAGACAGACAGGGCTGGGACAGTTTTAGTCCCAGACAGACAGACAGGGCTGTGGTTAGTTTTAGTCCCAGGCAGACAGACAGGGCTGTGGTTAGTTTTAGTCCCAGGCAGACAGACAGGGCTGTGGTTAGTTTTAGTCCCAGGCAGACAGACAGGGCTGTGGTTAGTTTTAGTCCCAGACAGACAGACAGCAGGGCTGTGGTTAGTTTTAGTCCCAGACAGACAGACAGCAGGGCTGGGGTTAGTTTTAGTCCCAGACAGACAGAGACAGACAGGGCTGTGGTTAGTTTTAGTCCCAGACAGACAGGGCTGTGGTTAGTTTTAGTCCCAGACAGACAGACAGAGACAGACAGGGCTGTGGTTAGTTTTAGTCTAAGGCAGATAGACAGCAGGGCTGTGGTTAGTTTTAGTCCCAGGCGGACAGACAGGGCTGTGGTTAGTTTTAGTCCCAGACAGACAGACAGGGCTGTGGTTAGTTTTAGTCCCAGACAGACAGACAGGGCTGTGGTTAGTTTTAGTCCCAGACAGACAGACAGCAGGGCTGGGGTTAGTTTTAGTCCCAGACAGACAGACAGGGCTGTGGTTAGTTTTAGTCCCAGACAGACAGACAGAGACAGACAGGGCTGTGGTTAGTTTTAGTCCCAGACAGACAGACAGACAGGGGCTGGGGTTAGTTTTAGTCCCAGACAGACAGGGCTGTGGTTAGTTTTAGTCCCAGACAGACAGGGCTGTGGTTAGTTTTAGTCCCAGACAGACAGGGCTGTGGTTAGTTTTAGTCCCAGACAGACAGGGCTGTGGTTAGTTTTAGTCCCAGACAGACAGGGCTGTGGTTAGTTTTAGTCCCAGACAGACAGGGCTGTGGTTAGTTTTAGTCCCAGACAGACAGATGGCTGTGGACGGGGGGAGTCCCAGACAGACAGGGCTGTGGTTAGTTTTAGTCCCAGACAGACAGGCCTGTGGTTAGTTTGAGTCCCAGACAGACAGACTGGGGTTGGTTTTAGTCCCAGACAGATAGACAGCAGGGATGTGGTTAGTTTTAGTCCCAGGCGGACAGACAGGGCTGTGGTTAGTTTTAGTCCCAGACAGACAGACAGGGCTGGGTTAGACAGTCCCAGACAGACAGACAGGGCAGACAGTCCCCAGACAGACAGCAGACAGGGCTGGGTTAGTTTTAGTCCCAGACAGACAGACAGCAGGGCTGGGGTTAGTTTTAGTCCCAGACAGACAACAGACAGACAGGAGGCCGGGGTTAGTTTTAGTCCCAGACAGACAGCAGGGCTGGGGTTAGTTTTAGTCACAGACAGACAGGGCTGTGGTTAGTTTTAGTCCCAGACAGACAGACAGGCCTGTGGTTAGTTTTAGTCCCAGACAGACAGGCCTGTGGTTAGTTTTAGTCCCAGACAGACAGGCCTGTGGTTAGTTTTAGTCCCAGACAGACAGGCCTGTGGTTAGTTTTAGTCCCAGACAGACAGGCCTGTGGTTGGTTTTAGTCCCAGACAGACAGGCCTGTGGTTGGTTTTAGTCCCAGACAGACAGGCCTGTGGTTGGTTTTAGTCCCAGACAGACTGGGCTGTGGTTGGTTATAGTCCCAGACAGACTGGGCTGTGGTTAGTTTTAGTCCCAGACAGATACAGGGCTGTGGTTAGTTTTAGTCCCAGACAGACAGGGCTGTGGTGAGTTTTAGTCCCAGACAGATAGACAGACAGGGCTGTAGTTAGTTTTAGTCCCAGACAGATAGACAGCAGGGCTGGGGTTGGTTTTAGTCCCAGGTAGACAGCAGGGCTGTGGTTAGTTTTAGTCCCAGACAGCAGGGCTGTGGTTAGTTTTAGTCCCAGACAGACAGACAGGGCTGTGGTTAGTTTTAGTCCCAGACAGACAGACAGCAGGGCTGTGGTTAGTTTTAGTCCCAGACAGACAGACAGCAGGGCTGGGGTTAGTTTTAGTCCCAGACAGACAGACAGACAGCAGGGCTGGGGTTAGTTTTAGTCCCAGACAGACAGACAGGGCTGTGGTTAGTTTTAGTCCCAGACAGACAGGGCTGGGGTTAGTTTTAGTCCCAGACAGACAGACAGACAGCAGGGCTGGGGTTAGTTATAGTCCCAGACAGACAGACAGGGCTGTGGTTAGTTATTTACCTCCAGGTCATCGTCGTCCACCTCAGAGAAGTGTTGGTGGTTGTCTGGGTTGTTCATCTTGTCCAGCAGCTCCACAGCTACTCTCCTAGTCAGCCCTGTCTGATCTAAAAACAAATGCTGCAACACAGACAGATGGGAGTGACAGACAGACGGGAGGGGGGAGACAGACAGACAGACGGGAGGGGACAGACAGACGGGAGGGGACAGACAGACGGGAGGGGACAGACAGACGGGAGGGGACAGACAGACGGGAGGGGACAGACGGGAGGGAGACAGACAGACAGACAGACAGACGGGAGGGAGACAGACAGACAGACGGGAGGGAGACAGACAGACAGACAGACAGACGGGAGGGGACAGACAGACGGGAGGGGACAGACAGACGGGAGGGGACAGACAGACGGGAGGGGACAGACAGACGGGAGGGGACAGACAGACGGGAGGGGACAGACAGACGGGAGGGGACAGACAGACGGGAGGGGACAGACAGACGGGAGGGGACAGACTTTATTAGTGATCTTGTGACAATAACACAAGATGGCCGGCACACTAACGCTCTGAATAGCAGCTTTTAGAACAGACAACTATTAACGAGGATCAACCTCTGACAGCCCAGAAGAAGAAGAGATGACCACTTTCCTTCTCATCTCAGAGGAAGAGTCTTGTCAACACTAATGATCCAGAACACTTGTAATTATTAACTTGATTAATTAGAGACGGTCTAAAACCTGGTTTCCCCCGACCCCATTCCTCAACCAAGAAGCCCTTTCGATGAGGATGTGTTACTTACCGATAGGAGCTTCTCTGCTGTCGGTCTCTTCTTTGGGTTCTTGGTCAGAGAGACTTTCACAAAGTTATGGAAGGCTGTGGACCTGGAGGGAGGAGGGGGGGAGAGAGAACTGTTACTGACTGCAGCAGTATAACAGAATAAACAAACAGGGGGGAGGTGTTCCAGGTCACAGGTATAACAGTATAACTGTCCCCTCGCCCATACCCGGGTGCGAACCAGGGACCCTCTGCACACATCAACAACAGTCACCCCACAAAGCATCGTTACCCATCGCTCCACAAAAGCCGCGGCCCTTTGCAGAGCAAAGGGGAACCACTACTTTCAAGGTCTCGGAGCGAGTGACGTCACCGATTGAAACGCTATTTAGCTCTGCACCACAGCTGACTAAGCTAGCCGTTTCACATCCGTTACACAGGCGTACTGTACTCACCACTTAATTTTATCTTTCAGCTTGGGAGGCTGAAAGCTGCTCTTCGACATGAGAAACAAGGCCCTGGAACACAACACATCAAATCATTGTTATCTGTTCACCACCAGTGTTCTGAGGTGTGTTTCCCAAAAAAACCTTCCTAGCATTAAAGCTCGTCTTAAGGGCCAATGGTAGACAGAGATCTTAGGGCTGCAACGTTTTAGGAAACTCGACCCCTGTCATTTTAATTGCATTAATATCAGAGAACAGCTTAGTGATGAAAAGATCAGAGGGAACATTATCAGAATACAAAAGCAGGAATTGGATAAAATCTGGGACAGAAGCTGATTATTAGATGGGTGAGGAATTGGGGCAGATGCAGCAGTTGATTGGTGGATGACATGTATATGGAGGGCAGGAGCGTGACTCATTGGCTGATGAGGAAGAAATGAGCGGAAGAGACAAAGAGACGCCTGAACGGAGTTTCCTCCTCCTCTTTTCAGGGGGAAAAAAACTGTATCCCTGAAAACAGGCAACATCCGCTTTCTGCCAACACCTCAAAGGCTGATAAGGAAGTGGAGCAGAAACAGCACTGATGAGTGAGGAAGTGGATGGCAGAGTTAGCCCCGATTGGCTGATAAATGAGGAAGTGGAAAAAGAACAGTACCTCATTGGGTGGAGGTCAAACATAGGGGGCTGCAGCTCGGCCAGTTCTATAGAGGTGATGCCCACGGCCCAGATGTCACACAGCTGGTTGTAACCTCCGTTCTTCTCTACTGCTGCTACCTCCGGGGCCATCCTGCACAGATAACACACATATTACACATCTCAATCTGCTGCCCCCTGTGGGGTAGTTAAATTATTACACTGCTGCCCCCTGTGGAGGACTGTCTCAGAAAGACTCACCAGTAAGGAGTCCCGACAGAGGACTGTCTCAGAGAAAGACTCACCAGTAAGGAGTCCCGACAGAGGACTGTCTCAGAGAAATACTCACCAATAAGGAGTCCCGATGAAGGACTTCCTCTTGAGAAAGACAATGAGTCCCGACAGAGGACTGTTAGTTCCCGACAGAGGACTGTCCCCGAGAAAGACTCACTCCCAAAATCAGCTGGAACAACAAGTGACAAGATCTATTCAGATTATACAAACACATTACACACAGCGGAGGGTCATGAGATCGACCTTTACGGGTCTTCAAGCATGGATGAATAGCTCACCTAGTTTCACATCCCCATTGTCTGTTAAGAGGATATTAGCACCCTGAAGAAACGAGACCAAAACACATCAAACCGTTAAAGTCTCTCAGCAGCACAGCAACGTTCCATCGCTCTACAGAACTTATAATTACTGATCAAACAAGATAGTGATTTTGTGGAAAGAGGACATGTGCGGTGTTAGTGCATCTTTGACTGGTTGTGATAAAGTGATTGTAATTGCGTAGCTAGCAGGTATTGTATTTTCACTGTGGGGCCACTGTGAGAGAGTTGGTATTGTGGTGACGGGGGTTGGCTTTTATTGACAACTGTTTCTGGATGCATTCTGCAGATGAGGAGGAGAGAGGGCAAGAGAGAGCAGAGGCACGAGAGAGCACAGAGAGAGAGAGAGAGAGAGAGAGAGAGAGAGAAGGAGGCAAGTGAGCACAGAGAGAGAGAGAGAGAGAGAAGAGGGCAAGAGCACAGAGAAAAAGAGGAGGAGAGAGAGGGGGGCGAGAGAGCACAGAGAGAAAGAGTAGAAGAGAGGGCAAGAGCACAGAGAGAGAGAAGGGGGCGAGAGAGCACAGAGAGAAAGAGTAGAAGAGAGCACAGAGAGAAAGAGTAGAAGAGAGGGCAAGAGCACAGAGAGAGAGAAGGGGGCGAGAGAGCACAGAGAGAAAGAGTAGAAGAGAGGGCAAGAGCACAGAGAGAGAGAAGGGGACAAGAGAGCACAGAGAGAAAGAGTAGAAGAGAGGGCAAGAGCACAGAAAGAGAGAGAGAGAAGGGGCGAGAGAGCACAGAGAGAAAGAGAGAAGAAGAGGGCAAGAGCACAGAGAAAGAGAGAAGAGGGGCGAGAGAGCAGAGAGAAAGAGGAGAAGAGAGGGCAAGAGCAGAGAGAAAAGAGTAGAAGAGAGGGCAAGAGCACAGAGAGAAAGAGAGGAGAGAGAGGACAAGAGAGCACAGAGAGAAAGAGGAGAAGAGAGGAGAGCACAGAGAGAGAGAGAAGGGGCGAGAGAGCACAGAGAGAAAGAGTAGAAGAGAGGGCAAGAGCACAGAGAAAACGAGTAGAAGAGAGGGCAAGAGCACAGAAAGAAAGAGAGGAGGAGAGAGGAGAGGGCGAGAGAGCACAGAAAGAGAGGAGAGAGAAGAGGGCGAGAGAGCACAGAGAGAAAGAGAGGAGGAGAGAGAAGAGGGCGAGAGAGCACAGAGAGAAAGAGAGGAGGAGAAAGAAGAGGGCGAGAGAGCACAGAGAGAAAGAGGAGAAGAGAGGGCGAGAGAGCAGAGAGAAAGAGGAGGAGAGAAAGAGAGAAGAGAGGGCGAGAGAAAGAGAGAAGAGAGGGCGAGAGAAAGAGAGAAGAGAGGGCGAGAGAAAGAGAGAAGAGAGGGCAAGAGCACAGAGAGAAAGAGAGGAGGAGAGAGAAGAGGGCGAGAGAGCACAGAGAGAAAGAGGAGAAGAGAGGGCGAGAGAGCAGAGAGAAAGAGGAGGAGAGAAAGAGAGAAGAGAGGGCGAGAGAAAGAGAGAAGAGAGGGAGAGAGAAAGAGAGAAGAGAGGGCGAGAGAAATAGAGAAGAGAGGGCGAGAGAAAGGGAGAAGAGAGGGCAAGAGCACAGAGAGAGAGAGGAGAGAGAAGAGGGTGAGAGAGCACAGACAGAAAGAGGAGGAGAGAGGAGAGGGCACAGAGCGAAAGAGAGAAGAAGAGGGTGAGAGCACAGAGAGAAAGAAAGGAGAGAGGGCAAGAGAGATGGAGCGAAAGGAGCAACAGAGAGCGCGAGAAAGATTGGTAAAGAGAGCAGAAATAAGTTTACTTGCTTGGCAATTTAAACATTTGTTTCCCATGCCAATAAAGCCCTGTGAATTGTGTGTGTGTGTGAGAGAGAGAGAGCACAAAGAGAGGGCGCACAGACAGCGGAAACAGGAAATGACTTTCTCTGTGTACGATGGTAAAGCTGAGAGATCCTCTGTTAAACACCACCACAAGAGAACAGCTATGACACTTTGGGGCGGGAGTCACGAACTGGGACGTGGCCAGTAGGTCACAGAACCTTGTAAACGTGTGTTTCTTATTGGATAAGCCCAGGTAAAATCCCTCCGTGTTTCAGTCCCTTCTCTACCATTTGAAGTCTAATAGCTCTGAGTGACTCGTGCCATTCTGGAGGTCGGTTCGGTTTCTGTTCGATTTGTTTAAATTAAAAATGAATTAAAATCTGTTTCCGATGTCGGTTTTGATTGAGTTGAATGCTGTTAACACAGAATAAAACAATCAATACAATTAAGTCCCATGATGGTATTAACCATAATTTATTCACATTAATAAAATATGCCATTTGTTTTATTCGATGACTATTATTATTATTATTATTATTATTATTATTATTATTTCAGTCCAAGTCATCATCTAAGCTGTATAGAGATGCTGCCTGTGCTGTCTGACAAAATCAGTCACACCCCCCCACCAGTTAGCCAGCCACTCATTCTTCCTGTGTTTTTTACTCAGTCTGCAGACATTATATGTCACACCATGCTTCTCAGGTAGCCTAGTGGTTAGAGTGTAGAGGAGGCAGGGTAGCCTAGTGGTTAGAGTGTAGAGGAGGTAGGGTAGGCTAGTGGTTAGAGTGTAGAGGAGGCAGGGTAGCCTAGTGGTTAGAGTGTAGAGGAGGCAGGGTAGGCTAGTGGTTAGAGTGTAGAGGAGGTAAGGTAGCCTAGTGGTTAGAGTGTAGAGGTGGCAGGGTAGCCTAGTGGTTAGAGTGTAGAGGAGGCAGGGTAGCCTAGTGGTTAGAGTGTAGAGGAGGCAGGGTAGCCTAGTGGTTAGAGTGTAGAGGAGGCAGGGTAGCCTAGTGGTTAGAGTGTAGAGGAGGCAGGTAGCCTAGTGGTTAGAGTGTAGAGGTGGCAGGGTAGCCTAGTGGTTAGAGTGTAGAGGAGGCAGGGTAGCCTAGTGGTTAGAGTGTAGAGGAGGCAGGTAGCCTAGTGGTTAGAGTGTAGAGGAGGTAGGGTAGCCTAGTGGTTAGAGTGTAGAGGAGGCAGGTAGCCTAGTGGTTAGAGTGTAGAGGAGGCAGGGTAGGCTAGTGGTTAGAGTGTAGAGGAGGTAAGGTAGCCTAGTGGTTAGAGTGTAGAGGAGGCAGGGTAGCCTAGTGGTTAGAGTGTAGAGGAGGCAGGGTAGCCTAGTGGTTAGAGTGTAGAGGAGGCAGGGTAGCCTAGTGGTTAGAGTGTAGAGGAGGTAAGGTAGCCTAGTGGTTAGAGTGTAGAGGTGGCAGGGTAGCCTAGTGGTTAGAGTGTAGAGGAGGCAGGGTAGCCTAGTGGTTAGAGTGTAGAGGAGGCAGGGTAGCTAGTGGTTAGAGTGTGGTTAGAGTGTAGAGGAGGCAGGGTAGCCTAGTGGTTAGAGTGTAGAGGAGGCAGGGTAGCCTAGTGGTTAGAGTGTAGAGGAGGCAGGGTAGCCTAGTGGTTAGAGTGTAGAGGCGGCAGGGTAGCCTAGTGGTTAGAGTGTAGAGGATGCAGGGTAGCCTAGTGGTTAGAGTGGTTAGAGGAGGCAGGGTAGCCTAGTGGTTAGAGTGTAGAGGAGGCAGGGTAGCCTAGTGGTTAGAGTGTAGGGAGGCAGGTAGCCTAGTGGTTAGAGTGTAGAGGGGGCAGGTAGCCTAGTGGTTAGAGTGTAGGGGCGGCAGGTAGCCTAGTGGTTAGAGTGTAGGGCGGGGGGTAGCCTAGTGGTTAGAGTGTAGGGGCGGCAGGTAGCCTAGTGGTTTAGGGCGGAGTAGCCTAGTGGGATAGGGGCGGGGGTAGCCTAGTGGTTAGAGTGTAGGGGCGGCAGGTAGCCTAGTGGTTAGAGTGTAGGGCGGCAGCAGGTAGCCTAGTGGTTAGAGTGTAGGGCGGCAGGTAGCCTAGTGGTTAGAGTGTAGGCAGGTAGCCTAGTGGTTAGAGTGTAGAGGAGGCAGGTAGCCTAGTGGTTAGAGTGTAGAGGAGGCAGGTAGCCTAGTGGTTAGAGTGTAGGGAGGCAGGTAGCCTAGTGGTTAGAGTGTAGGGGCGGCAGGTAGCCTAGTGGTGGTTAGAGTGGTTAGGGAGGCAGGGTAGCCTAGTGGTTAGAGTGTAGGGGCGGCAGGTAGCCTAGTGGTTAGAGTGTAGGGGCGGCAGGTAGCCTAGTGGTTAGAGTGTAGGGGCGGCAGGTAGCCTAGTGGTTAGAGTGTAGGGGCGGCAGGTAGCCTAGTGGTTAGAGTGTAGGGGCGGCAGGTAGCCTAGTGGTTAGAGTGTAGGGGCGGCAGGTAGCCTAGTGGTTAGAGTGTAGGGGCGGCAGGTAGCCTAGTGGTTAGAGTGTAGGGGCGGCAGGTAGCCTAGTGGTTAGAGTGTAGGGGCGGCAGGTAGCCTAGTGGTTAGAGTGTAGGGGGCAGGTAGCCTAGTGGTGGTTAGAGTGGTTAGAGGAGGCAGGTAGCCTAGTGGTTAGAGTGTAGAGGAGGCAGGTAGCCTAGTGGTTAGAGTGTAGAGGAGGCAGGTAGCCTAGTGGTTAGAGTGTAGAGGAGGCAGGTAGCCTAGTGGTTAGAGTGTAGGGGCGGCAGGTAGCCTAGTGGTTAGAGTGTAGGGGCGGCAGGTAGCCTAGTGGTTAGAGCGTTGGGAGTTGTAACTGAAAGGTTGTAAGATAAAAAATCCTCGAGCTGACAAGGTAAAAAAAAAAATCTGTCGTTCTGCCCCTGAACAAAGGCAGTG